>NW_007080357.1:19132-36746 GCF_000164805.1 Carlito syrichta | reverse complement strand
GTGTCGCCGCGGGACGTTGGAGGCTTGCGGGACTGCCGCCGGCTGTGGGTGGCAGAGCCGCCCCCGGTCTTGGAAAGGAGCATGGGCGAGCGCTGTGCCCGCGTCTAGAACCCCCAGCAGCCCTGCCAGGGTAGGAAGGAGCAGCCTTTGTTGTCCACGGCACAGGTCTCTAGGGCTGTGTCTGAGGCCGGTGGCTGGGACCTTGCAGACCTCTGCAGTCAGTGATGGTGAACTCCCCAGGCCACCCGTGGCCAGTGGCTGGGGATCCCTCAGGCCCTGTCGGTGGCCGGTGGCGTAGATCCGTGAGGGAGAGGTGCAGCTTCGTGTCCGCCGTTACCTTCAGACAGCAGAGTTCCAGTAGCTGTGGTCTGAGAGAAGGCCGTTTCTCAACCAGGAGGAAAGACCGGGCTTGCCGCGCGTGCCTGGGAGAATGCCGCCTCCTGCTAACTCTGCAGCTGACTGCGCCTGGCCAGGTGGGCCCACATATTCTTAGTTCCAGTTAGGGCGGCTTCCCTGAGCAACGGAGGAGGGTCCTGGTCACCCTCCATGCTGTATCATTCCATGCGTGTGACACTGGTGCCGAGGGATAGAAAGCAGAGCATTGGTTGCTTGGGCTGGCTGAAAAGCGGCGTGGGAATCCTAGGGGCTGAGGAAACCATCGTGTGACTTTTTTTTTTTCCGAGTTGTTGTCTCACTCTGTCGCCCAGGCTGGAGTGCAGTGGCACGCACACGGCCACCCCAGCGTTGACCTGCTGGGCTCAGGCGATCCTTCCGCCTGGGACTTCCAAGTAGCCAGAACTACAGGCGCGCGCTACCACGCTCGGCTAATTTTTTGATTCATCGTAGAGATGAGGTCTTGCCCAAGTTGCCCAGGCTGTTCTCGAACCCGTGCCTCCCAAAGTGCTGGGATTACAGGCTTTAGCCACTTGCCTGGGCTTTTTAAAATTTTTTATTATAGAGACGTAGGGTACAAGTGGGGATTTACTTCTTAAGTAGGTTGTATGCAGGTGAAGTTTGAGCTTCCAACTGGCCCTCATTCCCCTAGTACCCTTTGTGTTGTCACGCGCTTTCCACCCTCCCCTGGCCATGTCCAGCGACTGCCAATCCCTCCTAGGCACTTCTGTGCCTAGTGTTCAGGACCCACTTATGAATGGGAATATGTGAATATGCGGTATTTGGTTGTTTCTGTAGTGTGGTGGTCTCCACCTCCATCCGATTTGCTGTGAAGTCCATGATTTTGTTCTTTATGGCTGCATAATACTCCACCGTGTGTTATGTACCACTTTTTCTTTATCCAGTCCACTTGACGGGCAGTAGTTTTGGTTCTATGTTTTTGCTATTGAGAATAGTGTGTCAGTAAACATGCATGTGGCATCGTGTATCTTAGTTGTGGTAGTAGTTACACAATTACATGTGCTTGTCAGAACTCTCAGATGTGTATAATGAGAGGGGTAAGTTTTACTGTATGTAATTTAGATAACCTTTAAGTGAAAAAAAAGAAAAATGCCTAAAAAATATAACTGATCTTCTTGGCTAAAAAAATCATTGATTTGGGCATGGCACATAGGCCTGTAGTACTAGCTTCTAGGGAGGCTGAGGCAGAAGGATCGCTTGAGTCCAGGAGTTTGAGAATACAGTGAACAACATTGAGCCACTGCACTCCAGCCTGGGCGACAGAGCCAAACCCCAACTTTAAAAACTCATTAGATGCTACAGTTGATTGGGCAAAACAGAAGAAAGGGTCAGTAAAAATGAAGATGGGTGAAATGTAAACTTAAACCATAATGAGATACTACTTTACACCTCCCTCACAATGGGTAAAATTAAAGACTTGTGGAATGTAAATTTAAACCATAACAAGATACTGTTATACCCCCAGAATGGCTAGAATTAAAAGACTGGCAGTATCAAATTTTGGTGAGGATGTGGAACAATTTTGGAATTCTTACACATTGTTGGGAGTGTGTCAAATAAGCTAACCACTTTGGAAAATAGGTTGTTTCTTACATACATAGCTCTACTGTGGTCTAAATGTGTAGCCCTTGAGGTGATGGTATTAGGATGTGGGGCCTGAGGGAGGTGATGATGGCATGAGCCCTTATGAAGGAGATCGTAAAAGAGGCCCATGAGGAGCCCCTGCCTCTTCCATCATGTGAGGACACAGCAATAAGACCCCATTTGAATCAAGAGAGGGTCCCCACCAGCCACCCAACCTGCAGGCTCCTGCACTTGTGCTTCCAGCCTCTTGATCTGCAAGAAATTTCTGTTATTTTTTTTATTTTTTTTGAGCTGGAGTCTCACTCTGTCGCCCAGACTGGAGTGCAGTGGCCGCTCCCAGCCACCGCAGCCTCACCTGCTGGGCTCCGGCGATCCTTCCGCCTCAGCCTTCCGAGTAGCCGGAATTACAGGCACGCGCTACCACGCCCGGCTGATTTTTTTGGTGTATTGTAGAGATGAGGTCTCACTGCCCAGGCGGGTCTCGAACCCGCAGACTCAGGCAATCCACTCACCTCAGCCTCTCAAAAGCGCGGGATTACAGGCTGAGCCACCGAGCCCGGCTTCTGTTGTTTATAAGCTACCCGATTTATGGCATTTTGTTAGAGCAGCTCAGATGGACTAAGACAACCTCCCTGTGGCTCAGCAATACAGCCCCAGGCATTTGCAGTTTAATAAGAGGGATAAAAATGGGAGTCCACCAAGATGTGTTCACAAATGTTTACAGAAGTTTTACAATAATGTAGCCTGAGATGGGAACACCCCAAAAGTATGTCAGTAGGTGGATGAATTGTGAAACTGGTGTAATATGGTGTACTATCACATGGTTATACACCATTCAGCAACAACATGGGTGAATCTCAAAAACACACTAAGCAAAAGAAGCCAAGCACAAAAGTATGCATGCTATACAGTTCCATTTATATGAGTCTTCAGAACAGGCAAAGCTGTGACAGGCTGGGCACGTGGTTCACGCCTGTATTCCCAGCACTTTGGGAGGTTGAGGTGAGAGGATTGCTTGAGCCCAGGGTTCGAGACCAGCCTGGGCAACTTGGCGAGACCTTGTCTCTACGATAAATAAGTAAATAAATAGCCAGGTGTGGTGGTGCATGCCTGTAGTTCCAGCTACTTGGAAGGCTGAGGTCACCTGAGCCCAGCAGGTCGAGGCTGCAGTGGCCATGAGCATGCCACCGTACTCCAACCTGACCAACAAAGTGAGACTCCAACTCAAAAAGAGAAAGAAAAAAAAAAAGCCTTAAGGAAACTGAAGTCATAAAGGTCCCTGAAAATGTCTATAGCAAGTTTTTTTTAAAAAATAAAGATGTGACAACAGCAGCTGGCTCTAACTAGGGTTTGTTAACTGGAAAGGGGTATGCAGGAACTTTCTTGTGGGAAGGAAATGCTGTCCATCTTGTTTGAATAAAATGGGCACATATTTGTCAAAACTCATCAGACTGTGTACTTAAAGAAATTCTTTCTTAAAAAAGAAGAGTGCTTTGTTAGAATGACACTTCACTGTTGTTTTTACTTACTAAGTATGGTAGGACAGTGGGCCCCCTTCTCCAGTTTTAACCTTTTTACGAATATGTGCCATTGTGTTGCCAAGAGCACAAGGCTCTGGGCCAGACCACCAGGGCTAGTGTCCTGTCTGCCCCTGACTCTGGGTGAATAATTTCCCTGTGTTTCTCAATGGTAAAATGAAAGATGATGATAGTACCTATCCTAAAGGTATAATACCTATACTATATATAATATAGTATACAATAAATGCCTAGCTTTTGGTACACAGAGAGTTTAATAAACGAGCTGTTATTACTTTTGTAGTTTGAACTATAGATTTTATGTGTATATATACACATGTACATTAAAGAGGGGACAGGGTCCTCCCTCGTCATAGAGACTTTGTCATCCAAACCATAAATCCAAACAGTTCTGAGAAGTGACTTGGAAAATGGTGAACTGTGGCAGAGACGTTGTGTTTTGAGTTGGCGTCTGTCTATGTTGCCCAGGCTGGAGTGCAGTAACATGAACACTGATCACCACACCCTCTTCTTCCTGGGCTCAGGCAATCCTTCCACCTTAGTCTCCCAAGTAGCTGGGACCTACGCTCTGCTGATTTTTAGTTTGTTTTTTTTGAGTCGGAGTCCCACTCCGTCCCCCAGATAGGAGAGCAGTGGCACACTTCCGGCCACTGCAGCCTTGACCCGCTGGGCTCTGGCGATCCTTTTGCCTCAGCCTTTCAAGTAGCCGGAACTACAGGCATGCGCTACCACGACTGGCTAATTTTTGATGTAGAGACGAGGTCTTGTCAAGTTGCCCAGGTGGGTCTCGAACCCACAGGCTCAGGCAATCTACTTGCCTCAGCCTCCCAAAGTGCTGGGATTACAGGCTGAGCCACCGAGCCCGGTCTCGGCTGATTTTTAAATTGTTTTTTTTAGTTGGAGTCTCACTCCGTCACCCAGGCAGGAGTGCATTGGCATGCTCACTGCCACCCCAGTGTTGACCTGCTGGGCTCAGGCGATCCTTCCGCCTTGACCTTCAAAGTAGCCAGAACTACAGGCGTGCGCTACCACACCTGGCTAAATTTTTGATTTATTGTACAGATGAGGTCTTGCCAAATTGCCCAGGCTTTTTTTGAACCTGTGGGCTCAGGCAATCCTCTCACCCTGGCCTCCCAAAGTGTTGGGGATACAGGCTTGAGCCACTGCACCCGGCCTAAGTTTTTTTTTGTAGGGATAAGGTCTTGCTATGTTGCCCAGGCTGGTCTTAAACTCCTGGGCTCAAGTGATCCCTCTTGCCTTGGCCTCTAAAGTGCTGAGGTTATAGGCGTGAGCCACCGTGCCCTGCCAACTCTCCCCTTTTTAATACAGGACTCCCCAGTGGGCTGGCCACACTACTCTTTAGTTGAAAACCATCTCTAGCAGCCAAGTGACCAAGCAAAGGCAGTGGAGGGCGAACAGACAGTGATGTATGCAGCAGCTGAGTTGACAAATAAGGAACCACAACATGCATTCCATGGTTTCTCCCCTTGCCTCTTGGGAAGTAGATGGGAAAGCTGGACCTGGAGAGCCATCCTAGGCTGCAGATGAAAACTGGATTAAGCAAAGAGACAGGCTTTTTTATTCTCAGCAGTGTATCCAATCAACGCTGTTTCTATGCTTGGGCATCTCTGGCACAGCAGCTCCACCAGCCTGACTGGACAGGATCTTCACACCAGTACTTCCTGTGAAACCCACCTGATAAGCAGGGATTCTGGTAGGGCTATCCCCTTACCCTCAACCAAGACATCTATACTTGATAAAATAAGGGTAGAGCCATCAAGGGGAAGAGAGGAGACGGAGCCTTCAGTTTCTGATGTGACATCCTAGACTCCAGCAGAGGTAGGCATAACTAGAGGTGAGCACAGCCCAGATTAATAAGCTGTTGAGAACTGAGAAGCATTCAGCTGAATCCTAATTTCTCACAGCTCCAGGAATTACTGTGTAAGATAAATTTGGATATACTTCAATTTAATCTACATAACAGATTGAGGTAGGTGGAGCAAAGTGATATTCCACTTAACACCTAGATCAGCAAGGAGTAGCTAATAGTTTTTCTTCATCTTCTATGATCGGTATTCATTGGATTTATTTCAAAGAACACATGACCATAATGATGACTGCCACCTGTGGAAACCCAGCCATATGTTACACACAGTAGGCGTCTAGTCAGGACAATGCCCATGCCACGTGACTCCATGGAGGAGGCACAGAGACAGCAACAGCAGGAAGCCTGAGGCCCTCGGGTGGGAGACAACCAGGGCCCTCATGGAAACATGAAGGCCTGCAACTGGGCCATATCTGGGCCAATGCCTGCATGTGAGGCACCCAGGGAGCTGGGGAGTGGGCAGGAAGCAGCAACATGGAGATGGAGACAGAGGCTGCCAACCAGTCAGTCACATGAGGGGGTTTGCTTCTGAGGCTGAAGATGAGTTTTCAAAGTACTGAAAAAAGGCATGTTGCTATATCCATCAGGTCTCTAGAAATGCACGTCCAGTGCTTTGCTATATCCATCAGGTCTCTAGAAATGCACGTCCAGTGCTCAGAACAAATGAAACAAAGCATCATGAGTCACTCTACAAGCTGTGGACTGTCCCTCTGTGGAGTTCTGCCTCTCTTTTAGGATACTTAGACATGATACTCATTAAAGCATTTTATTGTGAAGATGACATCCAACCTAGACTATGTGGCAAAAATGCCCGTAAGTTGGCTGGTGTGGTGGCTCACACCTGTAATCCCAGCACTTTGGGAGACTGAGGAGGGAGGATTGCTGGCACTCAGGAGTTTGAGACCAGCGAGGGCAACACAGCAAGTCCTCGTCTCCACAAAACAAAAAATCAGCTTGGTGTAGTGGTTCATGCCTGTAGTTCCAGCTACTCGGGAAGCTGAAGTGGAAGGACTGCTTGAGCCCAGAAGGTGGAGGTTGCAGTGAGCTATGATCGTGCCATTCCACTCCAACCTGGGGGACAGAGTGACACCTTGAGTAAAAAAAAAAAAAAAGCCCTCAAGTCACCTATACTAGATGCCTGAGCCAGGTGAGGAGGGCTGAAGAGATGAGCATCTGGAGGTGCTTCTGGGGCTGCTGCCTGCCCAGGAGCTGCCTGGGAAGCTCTGCCTTCCTGGAGGGATCTGCCTACCTCACTGCTCACTGCAAGGCATCCCCAAGCCCTTGGCCACCTCAGGCTCCCACCCACACATGCCCAGTCTTCACAGCCTCCCAGGGGTGCTGTCTTCAGCCCTCACTTCAGCTGGAGGTAGGCCTGAGGACCGTGGACCCGTGAGGTCACAAGCCAATGAGTGGTGGCACTAGGCCCTGAGGGCGGTGGGAACGGAGGCTGCTTAGTGACAGACACCCTGCACACAAACAGGTGAATGAATGGAGGGCACTGCAAGAATGGTAGAGACGGCTCGGCAACACAGTTTAATATCCCCCTTTGTTTCCAGGAAAAAGGCCTTCTTCAAAGTACACGTCTTAACAGAATCTGCAACACTCAAAGGAAAGCATGCATGAAGGCAAGCAGAATTCCAACTGGTGCTTCTGATTTTAGAAGCTCCAACTGCTGGGCAAACCCATCAGGTCCCCTTCCTCTCTGGGAGCTTTTCTGTCCTCTTGATAAATCCTGCTTTCTCAAAAAAAAAAAAAAAGTTATGACTGCTGAGAATTCCTTCTCATCTAGGAAAGGCTTGGGGTCTCTTCTAACAACTACTATGTTTATCCATCACGCTAGATGGCAGGGGTGTATACAATTCTATTTTATATATCTCCCATAACCTGATTCCTAGTATTGCATGAGGAATCAGATTTCTGAGTGACCTGTGATTTTTAAATCCTGAGCCTCCTGTCACAGTGGCAAGTCCTCGTTCCTATGCTTGGCCCAGATTCTTGACTGGACTTGCCACCACTGTAAGCCAGGAAGATGAATCCATACATCTATGCCAAACCACTCTTGTGACAGTCACTGTACAACTTTCCAAGAGGATGTAGCACAGAGCAATCTATTTGATGAGAGATACAGCATAAAAATAAATGCCAACTGGTTAGGTCAGTGCCTGCAAACATTTAGCATCTTTATGGCCAAAAGGAAAAAGCTGAGATATATGTAAGCCTTCCTCAATGGTTACTGAATACAAAAAATCTGTATCCTGGCTATTCCCTTACTAGACTCTGGTGTGGCCATGTGCTCTTTAAGCTGTGGCTGTCGCCATGTTTTCTTAAGCTTTGACTCCCTCCCCTCCCTTGGGGAGTGAATCCCCTCTTTCTCTTTCCAATTTCCTTTCTAAATAAACTGTTTTCTAATGTTAAAAGAAAGTTTTTGTATCCTTAATATTTTGTGAGGTTAAGGCCACAAAAGAAGGTGGTCAGGGAATCTGCACTTGGATCTGTGTGGTGCAGCAATTTATCTGGCCTCTGGTAGAGAAGCCAACAAGTGGAGTCTAGGAAAAATGTGTATGCATAAACGCCACCAGTCACATCCTATGACACTTGTTTCTTGCTCCTTTTCTGTATTAGCTATGATGACTATGAGTCATCTGAAAACTGAAAACATACGAAGTAATACTTGATAATGAGTTAACTGGAAAATTCTCTACACTTGGCTAAAGTTATTGGTCAAAACAAAGCATGGATGAAAAAGACAAAAAAGACTGGGAAGTCACAGTGCTGAAGTCTGAGTTAAGATCCCATGGTTACCAGTGATACCCCAGCAGATGCCAGTGGCTGCAGGGAGCCCCTGGCCCGCATACAGAAAGCACGGAATGGACACAAGTTTTCAGTCTGTCTGAAGAGCAGCCACCATCCTTTCCCCTTGGAGCCACGCACTCTGTTGCCCCTATAAACTTCGCTCCTTCTGTATTCCTTGCAAATGGCAACAGGTGAAGTATGGGCTAAAGAGGGAAGAAATATGGCTAAGTTGCTACTCTTGCTGCAGTCCAAAGCAACAAGAAGTTAGATTTCGCGTCCCATCTGAAACTTTGGCAAAACAGTAAAATTCTCTCTTAAATACGTGACCAGAGTGTCTAACAACATGAGTTAAAAAATTACTCCCAAATATGATAAAATATAAATACCAAAATGAAGCCCCAATGAAATTTGAAAATCTTTACCAAAAAATAGTTTATTGCACAAAATTTAAGGAATTCCCAAGCACGCTTTAATTTATAAAAAACCAACATGCTTTTAAGTTACAATTTGTCATATGTGGTGACTGACACCTTTCCCCTGAAAAGCCACCACTTGAGGACTCTTGTGAAGAAATTTTTCATAGAAATGAATGACTCAAAACCACTGAATTTTCTAGACCCTCTAAAACATTACTCTCAAGGATCCTATTATAACCTGAGACCACCATAAAATCAGATTTGCCTGGAACTTTGAGTCAGAAAGTGTTAGAATAAGGCTCAGAATGTTTCACGCCACCGCATTATTCACGTCATGGTGGGGGGCAAGGGGTTTCCCTCAAAAGGAAGGCTCCAGGACATTTCTCTTTCAAATATGCTGGTTCCTTTGACTCCTAGAATCTTTACACATGACATTTAACTTACGGAAGCAGGAACAGATTTCAGGGTGACTTTACAGGCTCACAGCTTCTGCAGCTGCCCTGTACTGAGAAAGAGTTCAATGCAAGCCTCCTGAGGGAGCACACCAGAGGCTGTCTCAGCTGGCACAGACCCGAGGGGAGTCAGTGTCACCTCCTATCAAAAACATTGCCTGACACGTATTCCAGAGCAGAGAACAAGGTGTATAAATCTATGAGATCCGTGGCATCTCTCTGACGTGTACCATGGAAGAATCAAGGAAAGCCACATTGTTTTTTGGAACATAAAACAAGTAATGATGTGACACGTCCAAGCCAACATTCTCTGCAATCAGCATGACACACGGGATAAATGATTCGCACAAACCTTATGCGATGGTGACCCTGTTTATAACGCAACGCTCTGGACTCGACTGTTACCATGAGCATATTCCACAAGTCTCAGTTCTGTACACAAAAACAATAATTCAAACTTTATCCACTGAAGAGTCTAACTCTGGGAGGTAGAAGTACCAGGAGAGTCCCTTGGAGATAGGAAAAAAAATTCAGCAATCAAAAAGGCAGGCATCTTAAACATCCCATGTCCTCTTTAAGGTGACTTCCTCAAGAAGCCTAAAGACTTGAACAAGAGGCCTCAGATCCAACCCCAGGCATGAAAACACAGGAGCAACATGAGACTCACACAGCAGGGGACAAGACAGGCCAGGCTCGTCACCACACCAGAAGATAGCATTGACAACCTGGCACAGGGTGACGACAGACACCAAGAGCAGGAGCCATTTCTGAGCATGTACACTCATGTATGCACACGCAGGACAACCAAAGGAACAAAGGGATGAGGAACAGAAATCTGCATTCACATGATGAATATATTCAGAATTAGTTTATCTTAAAGGAAGAAATACACAGTTAACACCACTCATTTGAAGACCTTCCACAGCAGGAGGAGAAAGCAGCTCCCCACAGAGTAAGTCTGTGTTACTTGGTTTTAAAATGAGAACAGGATAATACAGCCAAAATAAATATGAATGTCAATTACCATCTTTTCTAATGGTACAAGAACAATCTACTCAAAAACATCTCCAATGTAAGATAAAATGTAGGAATATATTTATAATAGATTTTTCAAGTATTTCAAAATTAACCCTGTACAAATGAGACACACACACACACACACACACACACACACGCATATATATATATATATATATATATATATTTTTTTTTTAGATGTTCCAATACTTGCTAGGGAATTTTTTTAAAACACTAAACATCTTTGTGGTCAATGCTACTTACCCTTATCATTTAGCCTTCTAACAGTATATTACAAGAACACCAACAGCTTATAAATACCAAACTGTTTTCTTCACAAAACAGACACAAGTAACGTATGGCCATGAGGACATCTGGACTGGCCAGTGACACTCAGAACGTCACCTCACACCAGCAGGTTGCATAGGAGGCCACCTGCACCCATTCTCTCTCTCCTCTAACTCATAACAATAAATACTATATTAGTTTCTGAGAAAATTGAGGGAAAACTTACAGACTTCAACTCTCCCAGGCAGTCAGTGTCTGCAGTGTCTCAGTGTTTAGGTGGGAAATGTAAAATCACACACTCAGTACTGATTTAAATAAGGCATCTGTTTCTGAGACACCTTGGAGGACCACAGCTACCTTCCCTGTGGGGCTGGCCTGTCTCTTCTGTAAATCGCTTCTGCGTGCCACGCGATGCCGGTGTGTCCACCAAGGACCTGGATGTCTCTTGATGGCTGTGCTGAGGCATTCTCACAGGCCTGGTAAAGATATTCACGTACTGCACAGAAGTGTGAGGCCTGGAGAAAGGCTTGTCTGCCCTGTGAGCTGCAACAGTTTAGGGTCACATGGAAGCCACAGGAGTCCCTGCAGGGAAGGGAGCCCCTGGCCCACTCTTCTCTTCCTCTCCTCTTGCTCTGTCTGTGCACCCCGAATGTCAGGTCATCACATGGGGACCTCAGCGTCCTTGTGCCTCCTAGTGGCCGCGAGGCCCGATCAAGGGTCTAACATGCTACTTGCCTGGTGGCTGGCCGAGGTGGGTGGGACCACACATGGCCAGTGGTCAGAGAGGAAGAGACTGGGCAGGGAGAAGCTCCCAGAAATAAGTACAATTAAAACAACAAAGTACCCTTTCTGTGTAAGGATATTTGGTTTTAGAAGGTAAATAAAATAATTACATTTCTTAAAATAAAATTTTATGACCAATATCCCTAAATCCTACATGTATATTATTTTCCAACAGCAAGATTTTGAAAGGCAATAAAGAGACAATTATGTTGCTCTTAAATAAAATGAGCATAAATGTTGGATTATGATCTTCAGAATTTATATACACATCCTATGGCGAGATGAAAAAAATAATTGCAAAAAATTGGTATTGAAAAAATAAAATAAAAGGCAAAGGTGCAAATAAAATGTCATTTCTGCAGGAAAGTAAAGCTCTTACTGAATGGAGCAGGGAAGTGAGAAATTGCAGTCCCCTGCCCCAGTGCTGCTGCCACGGACCCTGCCATGCAGCACTTCTACCAGTAACTGCTGCTGGTGTCACCCTCAGACGGCAGCAGCTGTCATCACTCAGAAGATACCTCCTTCTGCAAATACTCCTTCAGACTCATTAAAAAATTCCTCACTGAGGTCTAAACTAGGTTTTTCAGATTTGGTTGTTTTGTGGGAAAAGCTCATTGTGACCTTCAAATGACTTCTCTAATCCTTGGCTCTCATTCTGTTATTTCACTCCTGTTAAAGGCAAAAGCAAAACTTAAATACCATCTCTTAGAGCACACAATCAAATAAATAATATTGACAAAATAATCTTCCTTTACAGTTAGACACACGTGGAGGTAAGGGCTGCAACAGTCACTGTCCCAGCCCTTCTTCGGAAGCCGTGCTCTGACCGTGTTTCTGTGTATCACCCTGGGGGTTGGCATGGTTCCCTGGGGGTACAGGAATGCCAGGGGCTGGGTCTGAGAGATGGCCTTCCACCTGAGTCCATGAGGATAACGACTCGTGCACCGTGATGGTGTGCTCTTCCATTTGGCGCTGCAGGCTGTCCATCTCCTGCCTGGGGAGACAGGAGAAGGCAAAGGGGAAACCCAGGTTGCACGAAGCCCTGACAGAACCAGCCACAGCCTCATCTGTGAAAGGTTTGACCTGACTGACGGCCGTTCACTCAATGGCACCTGAGTGGGTCCCTAGCACTTTCAGGGATCAAGAAATCTCCAAAGACCAGCAAACCAACCAATACCACAGTTAGATGACCCCGGCACTTCCGCTGGGTAGAGGCCAGCAGATGTGACTCGGACTCCCACTTCCCTGGAAATGTGCAAAAGATACAGATTGGAGTGCCCAGTGCTGACCAGACTGCTACGTGGAAGCTGTCACTGAGGCCAGTGTCACACACAACTTCTACTTCCTGTTATCTCCCCATGGGCCCCACCTGGCATGCCCTGCAAACATTGTCCTTCCCACGCTGGAGGCTCAGCCTTAGGCGGCTGGATGCACAGTGCATGGCCTTCAAGCTTCCAAGGACTTATGGGGCAGTTTAATTCCAGGTGGTTTTCATCCTACAATAGGAATGCAGAGGGCCCTGCGCAGTGGCTCATGCCTATATTCCCAGCACTTTGGGAGGCCAAGGTGAGAGGACTGCCTGAGCTCACAGGTTTGACACCAGCCTGGGCAACTTGGCAAGACCTCATCTCTACAATAAATCAAAAAATTAGCCAGGTGTGGTGGCACATGCCTGTAGTTCCAGAGTTCTAGTTACTTGGAAGGCTGAAGCGGAAGGATCACCTGAGCTCCACAGGTCGAGGCTGTGGTGGCTGTAAGTGTGCCACTGCACTCTAGCCTGGTCAACAGAGTGAGACTTTAACTCAAAATAAAATAAAAAAGAGCACAGAGGCTGCACGTGTGAGTAACCTCCACTTAGAATAAACCTGCTCACACTGCTAGGCACCTGAGGCTGGCACCAGGAGAAATCCTCCAAATCAAGCGTGCCATTAATTTTTAAAGACTAAATGAAAGGACAGACACTGAGCACAGATCATACTTGAGCTGCTGGAGACAGCTGTTCAGGTTCCTCAGGGGTTCCTTGCTCACAGCGGGTGGGGGCCTCAGCAGCTCTTCCAGCAGTGAAGCTGGGACTGGACAGTCTGGGATCTTGATGGGTGTGGCGGGGCTGGAGGAGCTGGCCTCGCCTTTTGGTTCCTTTCTCTGTTGGTAAAAGCAAACTGTTAGCTTTCCTGTCTCCTCCCTCCAGTCATTCTCATTATCACAACAAGCATCAGTCTTCCCACTCATGGGACCCTCTGGTCGCTGTTGTATTAGCACAGCCTGACAATCAAAGTTCAAGAAATGTTTGCTGAATAAATAACTTCACTCCTCAGGCACAAATTAAAGCAGAAATAAGCCCAGGATTCACAGGAGGATGGAGCAAAATCTTCACCTAGACCCTCACATAGAAGCTTTCCAGGAGAGACCCAAGGCTTTTGAGTTTCCCTAAGAAATAAACTTTCCAACTTATCGGACTCCCTTTTCTAGGACTTAAATGTTTTTTCCACAGACAGGAAAATGATGTGAAATAAACCTCAACTCCTCTGACTGTGAGAGATTTCTTTGTACCTGCCTCCTGGGAAACATCCATGTAGACTGAGCATGGGAAAACTGCCAGGTGTGCCAGCACTCTGAGCAGAACTCTGACAGCAGCTTCAGATTCCTGGGCCCAAGCCCACTCTGGTAGCTGCTGTGTCCCAGCTCTTAAAACATGGCAAGGCCTGCTCCATCACAAACTACTCTTTCATTGGTTTACAAGGTATTTTACAACAAAAGAGTGCTTTAATTCATGAAAAGAAATATTCTTTTGTAAAAGGCTCCACAACAAAATAATTTGGCCCACTGTCTAAGTAGCATACTCCATTTTCATCTATTTCCACATGATAGTTGCTCAGTGTTGGTTATATACTATGTTAGTGTCTGAAGGACTGGAAAATCTGCCAGCCTCCTATCCAAAAGCCCATCTGCTGTAGGTGTCAGTCAAGCTGAAAGGGATGTAGGCCTGAATACCGTCTTGGCTGCACCGCGGCGAAGGTCCAGCTTCAGTTGCTGGTTTTGCTGAAGCAGAGTCTTCATGTTGTTCTTCAGGTCCGACACTTTTGCTTGAAGCACAAATTTATCCCTCTGGGTCATGGACAGATCTTCCTGTGCCATCTCCAACTCAGACTTGATATTCTAAGGAGAGTAAAGTCAGATTTTTAAAAGCCAAAAGATCTTAAACAGACTGCTAAGATCTTCGTCTGTCACAATTGCAAGGGACTAAAAATACAGTACTTGATGTTTCTAGGATATGACATTTCCATCTCAACCCCTTTCCTCTCCACCTGTCTAGATTGTGAAGGATCCAATTACAATCACATCCTCAACATTCTGATCCAAATTCCAGAGCTTCTGCCAAGGAACCATGGCCACATTCTACAGTGAACACCAAGAACCTCCTGTTTAAATTCCAACGTTAGCTACTAGAATATGCCTACCATTCCTAAGACATACAGGATAAGTATCCCATATCAAAATGCCTGGGACCAGGAGTATTTCAGATTTTTTTCAGATTTTGTAATATTTGTATCACACTTACCAGTTGAACATTCCAAATCCAAAAATCCAAATTGTTCCATTGAGCATTTCCTTTGAGCATCATATTGGTGTGAGAAAGTTTTGGATTTGGAGAATTTGGAGATGAAGGATGCTCCACTTACACATCTTTTTAAAATGAATTTTTCTTGTAAAGATGAAGTCTCAATATGTTGCACAGGCTAGTCTCAAATTCCTGACCTTGAGCAATCCTCCCACCTTGGCCTCCCAAAGTGCTGGGATTACAGGAATGAACCACCACACCCAGCTTCCGCCTTTACTATAAATAATGTTTCCAAGCAAGGACTCTCATCAAGTTCCTGACCCTTTCCTCGAGGAGTCAAGACTACACAGAGCAAACTTTTGACATGTACGTTCTCATCTACTGGACTTGATGAAATCATGTGGCCGGAGCCCAGCTCGGGTTTCAGCCCTGCCTCCTTCCAGCCACTGAATATCTACCAGGTGACCACGCTGGGCCTCCTGAAATGGTGACAATGTCTTCAGGACGTCTGGCGAGAATACTCAACTCACCAAGGGCTTCTGCTCCATGTGTGGCTATGCCAGGTACACACGCAACATCAGTGCAAACCTCAACCCTGGGAAGTGCCACCTCCCACCTTCCAGAGCCTTGCAGAACAGTTACCTGCAAAAGCTGCTGTATTCCTTCCAGTTCCTTTTTACCCTGCTGTTCCGACAAGTCCAGCTGCTGCTTCAGGGACTGGATTTCTCTCTCTTTCTGATCCACCTCCCACTTGAGATTTTCCATCTAAATGGGGAAGTCACATGACCAAAAGAATTTCAACATAGCTTTCTTGCACTAGAAAAGTGCTCTAACTGTATCTCTGCTTCTTTTATTAAGAAAACAATAAATATTCCTCTCCAAGCAAACAGGGAATGAAGTAATGCAGTGCATCCGCAGCAGAGTCCAGCCCCAAGAGTCAGATTAACTGGGAGTGAGACTATCCGGCACGTCACCTCTTGGCTTTCCACAGGCTGTTTGCTCAGCTGTTCGTCCAGCTGCTTCTGCAGGAGCTGCAGCTGTGTCTGGGCTTCGGCCAGCTCTGCCTGGAACTGTGCTACTTCCTGGGAATGTGTCCCCTCAAGCATCCTAGCATAAAACAAGTGACAATGGTGTATTACACACTCCCAGCCGGCCCTCCCACTGGGAAATGCTGCCAGAGGAACGTGACATCCCGGTGAGCCTTGCCGTGCCCCCTGTGCTCACTGCTTCAGGAGGTGCCATCTCAGCCAATCCTCATAAAACCCTCCACGACAGGCAAGCCCCTCGGGTCGCCTCCCACTCTGGGAACTTTTCTGTCCTCTCAATAAATCCTGCTTAAAAAAAAAACACACCCCAAGACACACACTTCCTTAGTCTATCTCCCAGATTACGATTAGCAATGGCTCTGCAAAGCCACCAGTATTGCTGTGTGTGCCACCCCCATGCCTGGCTGGATCCTCTACATGTCTGACTTGATGCTGCACTAGTGTGGAGTCTGTAATGAACCTCTTGGTGTCTGGACCACAGTCCTTGAGGTTAAGTGCTCATGGTGGGGCTCTCTCTGTCTGGGAAGAACAGGCAAGGTGGGGGAGTGGGGACAGGAAAGGTAGAGTTAAGCTCAGGCCACTGGAGACTGAAGTCGGGTATATTCTACTCCTGTGATTTGCCTCTAAAGTACTTTGTAGTTTGCTAAAAAACAGGTGACCCCCACTGTGTCGAATGTGCTAAATTAGACAGAGGAGACAGCTACCCTGCCCACCACCAAAACACTCCATGCCTGAGCTCAGCCAGGTTCCCAGGACCAGCTTTGCATGGGGCCCAGACACTCACTGGAGGCCATCGGCCTCGGCCTGCAGCTTCTGCACCAAGTGCTCTTTGGCCTGTAGCTCCTTCTTCACCTCACTCAGCTCCAGTGAGGCTGCCTTGAAATGACGACGGTTATGCCCGGCTTCCACCCTGGCAGCAGCCACCTAGGAGGAAGCCACATTACCAATGCACATAGTGCTCCATGTGATGCCTACAGCTTTGCAACACACCAAGCACAGTGAGTCAAGCCCCCCACAACTCCACGTACATCCTGGCTGCTGGCATGTGCTTTTCCTAAGCCTGTCAAGTTTCTTATACAGATCAAAGCACCCAACACGATCCATGGCACATGGTAGTATACCCTGTGTGGTTGCTATTATCTGCTGAATGAACAAATGTATTCACAACTTCTTTAGAACAGGTGTGGTGGCTCACACGTGTAATCCCAGCACTTCGGGGGGCTGAGGAGGAAAGATTGCTTCAGCCCAGGAGTTTAAGACCAGTCTGGACAACATAGCAAGACTTTGTTTCTACAAAAATTTTTTTTTAATTAGCCAGTCATGGTGGCGCATGCCTATAGTCCCAGCTACTGGGAGGACTGCCTGAGCCCAGGATGTCAGGGCTGCAGTGAGCTGAGACCACAGCACAGCATTTCAGCCTGGGTGACAGGGCACGACCCTGTCTCATAAAAAGGATTTCAGCTGGGTGTGGTGGCACACACCTGTAATCACAGCACTTTGGGAAGCCAAGGTAGAAGGATCACTTGAGGCCAGGAGTTCAAGACGAGCCTAGGCAACATTGCAAGACCTCATCTCTACAAAAAATAAAAAAAATTGGCTTGGTGCAGTGGCTCACGCCTATAATCCCTCCACTTTGGGAGGCTGAGGAGGAAGCCTCACCTGAGCCCAGCAGGTAGAGGCTGCAGTAGTCATGATCATGCCACTACCTACAGCATGGGTAACAGAGTGAGATTTTGACTCAAAAAAAAAAAAATCACAGTAAATAAAAAATTAGCAGGGGTGGTAGCATGCACCTGTGGTTCTGGCTACTTGGAAGGCTGAGGCAGAAGGATCTCTGGC
>NW_007080357.1:1109-18531 GCF_000164805.1 Carlito syrichta | reverse complement strand
GGCCGGAAGCGGCTACTGCACTCCAGTCTGGGCGACAGAGTGAGACTCCGACTCAAAAAACAAAAAACAAAAACAACAAAAAAAAACTAAAAAGAAGCTTCATCCTGAGGCTGAAAATTGTGAATTATGAGAGTAGTTATGACTTATAAAGTAATTCAGTTTATCTTTATTTTTCAATTTTTTTCTTAAGTTGGAGGCTCACTCTGTCGCCCAGGCAGGAGTGCAGTGGCATACTCATGGCCACCGCAGCCTTGACCTGCTGGGCTTAGGCGATCCTTCTGCCTTAGTCTTTCAAGTAGCTGGAACTACAGGCATGCACCACCATGCCCAGCTAATTTTTTATTTATTGTAGAGACGAGATCTCTCCAAGTAGCCCAGGCTGGTCTCGAACCCCTGGGCTCAGGCAAACCTCTCGCCTTAGCCTCCCAAAGTGCTGGGATTACAGGCTTGAGCCACCTTGCCCAGTCAAGTAATTCAGTTTAAAGGAAAAGTGATGTGTTCTTTCCTACCTTTCTCTAGAAAGAATCAGTTATCTCTTGTGTTCCTCCTAGAAATTTTCTATGTCTATACAAGCATCAAAATTTGCATTCATGCACATATATATCACACCCCACACACTCATATACACACACAATACCCCCCCATCACACCCTATATGCACACATCACACCACACCACACCCACATACATGTGTTCTAAGATCTGCTCTGGCCAGGAACTGGAGATGTAACCAGGGTCTGCATTTTTTTTTTGCTTTGTTTTGTTTGGTTTTGAATCGGAGTCTCACTCTGTCACCCTGACTGGAGTGCAGTGGCCGCTCCAGCCACCACAGCCTCGACCTGCTGGGCTCCAGCGATCCTTCCGCCTCAGCCTTCCAAGTAGCTGGAACTACAGGCGGGCACTACCACGCCTGGCTAATTTTGGATTTATTGTAGAGATGAGGTCTCGCCAAGTTGCCCAGGCGGGTCTGGAACCCGCCGGCTCAGGCAATCCACTCACCTCAGCCTCCCAAAGGCGCGGGATTACAGGCTGAGCCACTGAGCTCGGCTAATTTTTTTAATTTATCGTAGAGACGAGGTCTTGCCAAGTTGCTTGAACCCCTGGGCTCAGGCAATCCTCTCACCTCAGCCTCCCAAAGTGTTGGGATTACAGGCTTCAGTCACCGCACTTGGCCTAGGGGCCGCATCCTAATGGGGAAAAGGGGGCAGAGCTTGGCATCAGGGCACTGTGTTGAAGAAACATGGTGATCAGGATAGGTCTCTGCTGAGACAACTCACCCAAAGGAGCCAGGCTTTGGGTGTATAGGCAGCTCCCTATAAAGAAAACGGTTCACACAACTGCCTTTCTGGTCTGCTTGTCACAAATGGGAGCATGCACTGTTCTAAAAGTTGCTTTTTTCAATGCAACTTTACATCTTTTCCTAGCAAAATACAAACAAACATATCCATGGAGCTCATCTGCATGGGCCCTCATGGCTGCATCATCATGTGATCTATCTAACACCATCTTCTACTGGGCAACACCAGGCTCTCTGTGGCTGCTCACTACCAACACAACTGCAATGTCACTTCCGTTCTCTATAAATCCTGGAGGGGGACCATATGTGAAGGGCACTGGTATGTATCTTTAGGCACTGAAACACCTTCCAGAAGGCTCTGTGAGGCTGCAACCTACAACAGTCAAAAGGGCACACATACCTGCTCCTTCAGGCTGTTCACTTTCTCCTTTTCTGTTTCCAATGAGGCTTGCAGGGCCTGGACAAGTTGCTTCATCTGGCGATCCTCCTCTTCTTTGCGCTGCAAAACCGCCTGCACCTAGATTGTATTGCAGGAGGATAAATAAGGAGGGACGTCAAATTCCAAATACTGACTGAGCCTGGGAAAAAGCATGGGGCCACAGTGGCCAGCACCACATGGAGAACATGGCGATGTGAGGCACATACATAACGACATACCACAAAGAAGGACACTTTAGGAAAGCAGAGGATAGTCTACCTCTGAAGAATACCATCACAAATACAGAAATCTGACACTGCAGGAGTACAACCATGGCATCATATTAAAAAATATGGCTGGGCCTGTGGTCCCAGCTACTCAGGAGGCCTGCTATTTTGAAGACTCCTCTGGACTCACTGCTGACTCACCAATCCATAAGGAGGCTGTGGAGATCCTGGCTGGGCTTCTGATCCCAGTTCTGAATCATGTGAGGCCTTCTAAGTGCCCCCTACAGATGACATTAACACCTAGAACTGGCTGGAAGTCACTCCATCTGCACCTGGAGTGCACCCATCCAAAAAGAATGGAGAACTGTGCACATCCATGGCTGGAGACACAGGCACATGTTCTGGTCTTACACTCGGAGGGCCTGGTCCTGCCCCTCATAACTGGGACACCCAGGATTTTCTGAGCCTGTTTCCTCATCTTTACAATGGGAGGTCGTATCTTCCTCCCAATGAGAGGTGGTTATGATCAACACAGATGACTGGACCTATGTAAGCCATTTCTAGCATTGCACGGCCTGCAGCAATGCCCCTTCTGCTTCAGGAAACATGTTTGAATACCTGAAGATTCAGCTGGACCAGGTCTGCCTCTCTCTTGGCCAAAGCTGTTTCTAAGATGCTGTTATGCTCCCGCAGAGCTGCATTGGACTGTCCAAGGCCCGTAAGCTTCCCTTTCTCATGTTCTAATTCGAGAGACAACTTCTTGTTTGAATCTTCAAGGCGTTTTATCTTTCTCCTGAAGCCTCTGGATTCTTGAAGCTGAAACACAGCCAAGTAACTGTGAAATTACATGCTCTGGTTCATGATGTTATCACACAGCCCAGAAACAAGCAGGCAGTTTTCAACAAGAAACAGCTAAAACGAAACACAACAATGAACAGCCCACAAACAGCCCTTGCTCATGATCTGAAAGACCTTGGTCAGCTGCTTCCTCAATCCTCTTTCCTCCCCATGGCAAGCAGCCCAGCCCTCCCCTGGGACCATGTGCTTCTGAAGAAGTTTACACAAGGACTGAGCCCCAGCCCTGGCCAAGCCACTCCAGGGGTGGGCACGAGCCAGAAGTGTCTCAGAATGGGACAGAGACAGACAAATGAGGCATACAGTGACCCTGATAGAGGAGCCAGGCAGGGAGACAGGGGGCCGCTGGTTGGCAAGAGCCTCGGTAGCCACACAAAGTTGTTGCCAGCACCACTTGGAGCCAGAGCTCTCTCTGAACCTGGGAGTGCACAGGAATCCTTCAAAGGACTTTCTATTTGCAACCAAAGCACCCTAACTGCGAGAGGATCCCACATGAGCTCTCCAGCAACCACCCCACTGCACAGGCTGTGCGGGCACAGTCCTCGCTAAAGGCTAGAATCAGAGCCTGCTCCACACAGACACGAGGTCAAGGGCCGGAAGGTGAAGCCAATGCCCATGGCAATGCAGACCAAGGTGTGGCATGTGTGCTTAAGGCCCTCACTTGTGGCCTCACCTCATCCTCCAGCTCCAGCACCTTCTCCCGGGACTCCTCTAGCTCCTGGCTGGTCAACGCGATGACCTCCTGCAGTTCCTTCTCCAGTAGTACCTTGCTGTGGCCGACAGTCTGCAGCTCCCCCTCCAGGGCCTGGATCCTCTCCTACAGACAAGACAGGACGTGTGGTTGGTCACCACAGGTCTCTCACAAGTGGTTAAGCCCAGGCTCCAGGTTCTGGGCTCCAGGTCCATGTGTGCACTGAGCTGCGGCAGACGCACCGTCAGGAAGCAGGTCCCATAGAGCCTTTGTTCTGGCTACCTTCACCAAGTGAGCCAACAGGTAAAAACGCAACTGGGACATACTTCAAAGTAGGAAGGAAAATGGCCACTGAATAAATCTCCCCAGTGTTGTGTAGAGTAACCAGGTGGGACAGTATTTATTGAATTTGACAAGAAAGTCCTATGTTATAATATAGTCTCTTCTTGCCCGTAAATTCTTCACTGGACAGAAGACGGAAACAAACGGCATGAATAAGAAACACTAAGGCATCAGTGAAATAATGCAAATTGGAGAATATAAAATAAAATGCAGGCCAGGCACAGTGGCTCATGCCTACAATCCCAGCACTTTGGGAGGCTGAGACGAGAAGACTGCTTGAGCCCAGGGGTTGGAGATCAGTCTGGGCAACACAACAAGATCTTATCTCTACAAAAAGAAAAAAATAAAATGCAAATGAACGGACTCAGGTGGAATCACACAGCTACTAGTGAGAGTGAGAGAACATGAAGGCTGCATACAGGCCCTGTACAGCGAACCCCTCCACTGAGGGTGCCCCTGCCGGCTCCAGGCCATTGCAAGTGGTCCCTCCGTCAAACACTCCCAGAGTCCTGCCAGACCCTGACCTTGAAGCCCATGCCCTCACTCCAGTCTCTTGGTGAGCGGCCACTGCTCCTCCATGCACACAGAGCCTCTGACGTGAGAAGACATGGAAGAAGCTAGAGTGCAGATGGATCAGGCAAAGGTCTTGCCTCAGCCCCTTGGTAACTGAGTTTGTCCGACTCAAGGAGGTTCCTCGAGGAAAATGAAGTGAATGCCACAGACCCCACAAGGTGTGTGAAGGGGACATGTATAATGCAGACAGAGGGTCCCTGCACACATTGGCACCAAGCAGCATTTTTAAGAAATGCTACCCAAACCCCTGAGCTCTGCCAAGTTTTTCTCAACCCTTTTACAGGGATTCCAAGGAGGCAACACGAATAAAACCTCCTTTCCCGACCCTGAGAGACATCACGACTCTGGCTGGGATGACGTGGCGTTTACCTACATGTAGCGCGGGGTCGCTGCCACTGCTGCCACTCTGGGCTCTGAGCTGGCTCAGCTCCACATCTGCCGCCTCCTTGGCCGCAAGGGCCTCCTGCAGGCGTCGGCTAAGGATGCCCACAGCGTTCTCATAGGCCTTGTGCTTGGTCTTCATTTCCTTCTGGGCACTGTTCAGGTCCGAGCCCAGCCGCTTCATCTTCTGCTTCTGTTCTGTGATGGTCCTGCAGCATCACGAGGAGACACAGAGAAGGACGCTAATCACCCTGATCTGACTGTCCAGAGTCCTGTGCTCAGCCTCCAGTAATAGGAGGGGCTTTCAGAAGCTCACCTTCCACTGGTGTGGTGGCTCAGAACCTGGGAAGGCTGCCTCAGCTCAGCCCCACTCCATTGCCCCCACCAGAATCTGATGACCCCTGGGAAGCCTGGGTAAGTGTGAGCCTGTCCTGTGGGGGCTGTGTGAGGTGAAGCAACAGGTTGTGTCAGGTATCCCAGCAAAGCCAGGCAGGTGGAAGCACTTAGTAAATTTGGGGCATTTTTACCACCAGCGTCAGACCTGCGCTACTCCTGGAGTGGTTTTAAAATGACCTTGTGAAGGTAGAGTCCATTTCTATCCAACAGAGATGTGGCCAATGCTCTTGAATACCAGCAAGAAATTAAACAATCAGATGTATGAGTAGGTCACCAGCCCATCAAGGCAAAGCAGCATAGGATATGCCCTTTGGATAGAAGGAACCAAAAGACTGTCTGTGTGTGTGTGCAGGTGAGGTCTGTGCAATCATGTTTAGGTGAGCATAAAAGCATGTGAAGATGAATATCAAAGTGTTGTCCCTGGGGAGGGAGCAGGGAGGATGCTGCCACAAGTGTGTGGCACAAAAAGTCAAAAGGAAAAAGCTGGGCATGGTGCTTCACGTCTGTAATCTCAGCACGTTGGGAAGTAGAGGCGAAAGAACTGCCTAAGCCCAGGGGTTTGAGGCCAGCCTGGGCAACTTGGCCAGACATTGTCTCTACACCAAATCAAAAAATAAGCGGGCATGGTGGCGCATGCATATAGTTACAGCTACTTGGAAGGCTGAGGCAGAAGGATCACTATGGAGTGAGACTCCAATTCAAAAATAAATAATACTAAAAATAAAACCAAAAGGGGAGCTCTGGTTACAGAACACCTGAGCAAGTCAGCTTATAAATGCTGTGATTACTCTGCACAACATGCACTTGCCAAATCATAATGGAATTTAAACTTCAGCATCCCAGGCTACCTGTATGTGGCCCCAGGTTACTCCTCAGAATGAGTGTCCAGGACCAGACAGCAGCAAGCCTGTGTGCTTGTGGGCAAGGACTCTGTCCTCCCTGGACAAGCATGCATGTGCTGACTTACTTCCTGGCTTCCTGCTGCAACTCTTCGATCTGTTTCTTCAGTGCCTTATTGGCCTCTGTGAGGGCAACCATCTGCTTCTGATCAAACTGCAAAGACTTCAAAGAAGGAGGGAAGGACAATGTGAGAGCAGTGTGGCCTGTGCCAGTTGTCCTTGGGTCAACAATGCTGTCATGGGCCTTAAGAAAACTCCAGACAGAGATGTCTGCCTCCTCATAACTGACACCTTATTGAAGGCAACAGTGTTTCCAGATGCTGTATCCAAAGATCCCCAGGACCCTACCCCAGAGACTCCAGGACTCCTCCTGAGAAATGCCCAGGACCCCTTTTCCATAGACCCCAGGACTCCTCCCCAGAGCCCCCCAGAACCCTCTCCCACCTGGATGTCTGGAATGAACCTGACCCCCACCCTCCAGGCTCCTTGCTTGCCTGCCTGCTGTCCAGCTCCCATGGGCACACAGAAGCCTAGGCTCACACCAGAGTGGCCTCATAGGGAGTGTGAGGGCCCTGGCCCATCCTAGCTCTGTGCTCCAGCCACAGGGGACTCCATGAGTTCCTTGGGCTCCTGCGCCCTACCCTGACATGGGGTCTCTGCAAAAGATGCACCCCTACTTTCTACAGGGCAGCCAACTCTTCCTGCCACTCTCAAGTCCTTGCAGCATCTCCTGGTTTACTCCCTTCACATTTCACTTCCTTTCTCAAATCTACCTGGACTGATCTGTCTCCCCGCACCAGGACATAAGCTCCAAGGGGTCTTGTTCTAGGCTGTTCTTCTAGAAATCTTTCCCCATCATGACCCCCTACTCACTCTGCACACAGGAAGCCCCAAGCCCATTTGGCTGAATTGCCACAATTCAAAGGAAGTCAGCCCACAAACTCACAGACCTGCAAGTGTGTCTCCATCTCGTCTCGCTCCTTCTGCACTGAATGGAGGTGCGCTTCAAGATCTGCCATCTGCTGATGCACCTGGGACGCCTCCCTCTGCAAGCGTGAGTGCTCTGCCTCTGTGGCCCTCTTCTCCCCTTGTAGCTTGATCACCTCTTGCCTCAGCTCCTTCATCTCCGAGTCCAGTCTCTTCTTCGTGGCTTTCAGCTCACTGATGAGCTGGTCTTTGGAGGTAGCATCCCGCCTGTAGGCTTCTACCATCACCTGTCAACAAGATGGAAGCTACGGTTGGCACTCAGGTGGGGCCTTCCCAGGGGCCAAGCTGACTTCAACAAAAATGCTGACTGCTTATTTAGAGCATAACTTTTCTGAGCTAAAGGTAACATAGTTAATCTAAGATACCACCAACTAGACACATCATTATTTATCCACCAGGCAATGTCACTGTGCCTGAACAAGAGTCTGTGTCATGCATGAAGCCTCATGCCAGCGTCCTAGACGTCTCCTCTGTTCTGAGGAATCTGGCAATTTCTTCTCCCTTGGATTGACTGTGTGGCTTCTGACAGGTAATCCACTTCCTAGTGTCCACTTATAACACTGCTTTGGGGGATCTTCCTCTCTCAAATCCCACAAGGCACTTGATTGCTGCTTTGCAAAAAACTGTGGAATCAGAATCACTCCTCCAACAAAAGAGACTGGCTCCACTAAAATGAAATTTATGTTCTGCATCTATTTGGGGAACCATAATTTTTTCAATGCTGAAAAATGGTGCAACTTTTTCAAAAACATTTTAAAGGGTAAACTCAACCTGTGTAGTAGCAACAGTGCACAACACACACAACTCTCATGAGTGAGGACAACAGGGTGCCGTGACATGTGCTGCAATGACAGCTGCCACTACCCATCTGCAGGGTCACAGACTTTTTTTTTTTGAGTTGGAGTCTCACCCTGTCGCCCAAGCTGGAGTGCAGTGGCACACTCACGGCCACCTCAGTGTCGACTTGCCAGGCTCCGGCGATCTTTCTGCCTCAGTCTCCCAAGTAGCTGGAACTACAGGCATGAGCTACCATGCCCAGCTAATTTTTGATTTATGTAGAGACTAAGTCTCACCAAGATGCCAAAGCTGGTCTAGAACTTGCGGACTCAGGCACTCCACTCACCTTAGTCTCCGAAAGTGCCGGGATTACAGGCTGAGCCACCGAGCCTGGCTGGGTCACAGACTTTCATTTTGCTTATAGGAAGTGCACCCTGACTTAGGGGGGGAGAGGATATCGATACCAATGGAGGGCCTTTAAAAAATTAAGGAGTCTAGATGTTACCTTCTTCTTGATCAATGTCCTTCTATTGAAGCAACTAAATTGCACAGGACTTTGTTCATGCTCTTATTTCAAATGAAGGAATCAATACATTGTTACCTTCTGTTGAAGAAGCTGTTCCTTTATTTTTTGTGTCTGCTTTTTCAGAGTGGCAGTCTCTTGCTGCAGGTGCTCTACCTACAGGGAAGATGAGCACAGACATTACCCTGGGGGCTCCAGAAGGGGGCCATGTCTGCACAGACATTGCAGGAAGAAGTGTGTGGGCTGACAAGAGCAGGTAGTTCCTAGCCTTCCTCCTCACCACTGAAGCATGAAGGCTTCAGGGACGAGAGAGAAGAGGTGAGGCAAGGGGACACTCTAAGCCCAGGGGATGGCAAGCCTTTCCTGGAAACAGCTGATAGGAACACGTTGAGCTCATAGGCCTCACTTTGGTTGCAACCGCTCAGCTCTGCTCCTGCAGCACAAATGCTGCCTCAGGTAGTGCATAAGCAGCCAGCAGTGGTGTTAATTCACAAAGACTGGTGATGGACTGGGCCTGCAGGTGCTGACCTTCAATGTAAGAAGTCTGTCCTAGACCAGTCCATTCACACCCCAGAACTTGAGAGAGATGCACAGCTTCGGGCCTCATCCACACCTGTGAAGCTGCACTTGGAGATGCCCTGGGGACTCAGGAACACAGAACGTTGGTGAGATTATAAGGCCTGGTGATGAACACACCAGGAAGGCTATCAACACACCCTGGGTGGGAAAGCACTGGCCCACGAGTTGTGAAATCATATTCACACCAGCTTTCAGCATGCACATTGGAGCTACTATCTCTGGAAACAAGGAATAACTCGTTGAGAGCCAAGGTTTTCTGTCTGAATTCCTCCTCCTCTAGGGCCAGAATATACTCCACACAAGCCCTAGTTATCACTTGGGCACAGTTAGGAAACGAGCCGTTTTCCTGACCATGCGGAGGGTGGTTCCCTTGAACCCCTCTGGGAAGGATCAAAGTGCTGGTTTGCTCTACATCCTCATTCATCCCTTCCAGTTTCTCTCATATCACTGGCTTCTGGTCCCACGGCAGCTCCACATAAGGGGCAAAAGACTCAGAACCAGGCCAAGGGGGAGCCATGGTCAGATGAACCTCGAATGCCTCATGGAGAGTGCTGTGCTGAGACACGTAGTGACACATGCACATGGCAGCAAGGCCAAGTGGAGTGGCCAATACCCAGGCAGGCCGGTGACAGGGTGGTCAGTCTATTTCTCGATTAGGCTGACTCTGGACCTCAAGTTGAGAAAACAGACTCCCAAGTTGGGAAGGCAGCATCCCAGGGAGACAGGACCACCACCACGAACTCCATCTGTTTTGGGGTAACAATCTTAATCCAGGAGTTAACTCAGACTATGTAACTATCAGTAACTTTATTAATAACAACACAGGTAAAATTCCAATATGATAAATAATGTCTAGTACCACCCAAAGTCTCTCAGAATTTTCCAAGTGTCAGCCTATGTCCCTTTAATCAACAGAACTCTGACAATTCCTTTAAACTCACCCAACACTGAAACAGCAACAAATTGTCTTTAGTGTACCTTTCCTAGAAAATAACTTCATATGGGTCAGTGTCTGTAAAGACAGCCATCTTTTACTTTACATTCCCAAAGGAAAAGCAGATTAATGATTTCTTCTTGCCCTTGATCTTTACAGACTGGGATTTAACGTCAAAACTTTTCTCTGATACAAATTCTACTTCCTCTACAACCATCCTCAGCTTTTTCATTCTGTCTATATTTTTAAACATCTGCCTACATCAAAACCATATAATGCTGTCAGCACATGGCTTCCCCAGGTGTGACGTGCTTGTATAACTGGTACTCACACGCTCCAGGTCCTGTCAGTAGCCAGGCCTTGCTGTTCCTCCCCACCTGTGCTCTGTCTCACAACACAACAGTCCTGCCAGCATGCCCAGAGAGTGCTACAGGCAGGCAGGCACACAGAAAGGATGACAAAGGAAAGGAAAAGCCAAGTTTCTTTCAGCTTCTCTGAAATCTGAGCTCCATGTCACCAGCGAACAGAAACTGGTGTTTCTTGGTAGATTACTTTCAAAAGCCCAAACAAAACTCAGTTTCCCAGGTCTGGGCTTCTCCACAGTCAGTGGCGAATGCAGGGCCAGGAGCATAGCTTAGCAGTTGCCATCCTGTCCCCACTTGGGCCTCACACCCAGCCCTAGCAGTATTCCTTGACATGTTACCCATGTTTGCAAAATAACACATCCAAAGAAAGGAACAAACAACATCAATTACTGCACGTAGGAGTTTGATTCATAACAAAATCACAGCAGACTGCATTACCTGGCTGGACTTGATAGCTAATTCTTCTCTTAACTTCTCTAGAATTCCTGATGTTTCCTCAGAACCTTCTTCTAAGCGTTTTGCTCCTCTGTCGAATTCCTCCTTGCTACTCCTGGCTGCTTGCAGAGCCACCTCCAAGACGATCTTTTCATTCTGCAGGAAGCGGATTGTGTCCTCCCTGGAGGCGGCCTCCCCCTGTAGCTCCCCAAGCCTAGCCTGCAGCTCATCGTAGTGTGTCTGCAGGTTGTCGAGGGACTGCTCCCGGGCCTGCAGTGTCTCCTGTGTTGAGGTGAGCTGCTTCATCAGGTCCAGGTGCTCCTGCTGCAAAGCTTCCAGCTGCTGGTCTCGCTGGTGCAAAGTCAACTTAACCTGGGAAAAGGCAGCAAAGTCAACATGGCTGCTCTTGACCCGACTCCAATAATTTATACCTTTTCCCTGTTCAGGATTCAACTCATCTGGGGGGACTCTGGAGGATCTTTCGCATGCATTCCTGGTGTAGATGAAGACTAGCTGAAGCAAACACAAGGGCAGTCTGCAGCAGCCACAGCAATCTGATGATGCAACCCTCCACAGGCCTGCACCGACATGGCTAACATGAGAGGATCAACAGCTCCATGCAGTCCTGAGACGTTAGGCTAGCCTGCAGTCTGGGGTCCAAACTGAAGCAGACCCAGGTACTTACCTGCTCTAGTTGTTGCTCCAGGGATGCTGCCATGTCTGCCATCTTCTGCAGCCGCTCCCTCTCATCTTCAAACTCTCCCAGCCTTCTCTGGAGGTCCTCCTCCACCATTGTCTTAGCCTCCTGAATCTGCACAAAGGCTGCTTCCTGATCCAACATGTCAGCCTGGGCCCAAGAATCAAAGTGTGTTTAAAAAGTAGGGAAATCTGACCAACAGCAGCCTGCAAGCCTTGCACTTTGTAGCCAAACCTGCTGCTTGGCAGGAGGCTCCCGTCCACGTCCCCAGCCTGTCTAGGAACTGCAGACTAAGGGCCCAGGGTAGATGGCAGGTGGATGCCCACCACACCATCCAGAAGTCCAAGGCCAGGCCACTCAGGATCCTCTCTCCACTGGCCTGGCCAAGTCTCCCTCTCTGCTGACCAACAGGCTTGACCCGAGAGAGGTAGGCAAACAACTGGGTTCTTATGAACAGGGATCAAATGAATGCAACCTCCCCGGCCATTTCTCATGTGAAGACAGGTGAGTGGCACGTCCCTTCCTGTGGGGTGCGAGACACAGAACATGCCTTTTACAAGAGAATCGCTTGATACCATACGGTAAAGCAAAACAGGACACCAGAGGTCCATGGGGCATTCCTATATTTTGGCTATATGGATGAAACTAACACTCAGGCAGCCTTCTTAGGAAAAAGATATTAGTTTACAACTTGGAAGTCTTTGCAGTTCTTCTCCACTGAGCCCTTTAAGTTTTATGGCTGGCAAGACATCATTCTCATCCGTCATCCCAGCAAGCACACATAACTCACATGGAAAAAGAGGCCCATGTAGTCATGAGGAAATGAGAAACCAGGCATACCTCAGGACTTTCTACATGACCGTGGATGGCCAGCAACAAGATCAGCCAAGCAACTTTCTCAGCACGCAGTGACCCTTTTATATACTGCTTATGCGTTTTATACTATTTTTCTTTATTTTCCCAACAAGGCTACTAAGCAGGTGTTATTATATCCATTTTATAAATGAGACGAGGCTCAGAGAGGCTAAGAGATCATTCAGGGTCTTACAGCTATAAAGAAAATAGTTATCTGGGTTTAGGCAAAGCTACTGCATGTCCCGTGCTCTGAAGGATATATGCACAGGCAGCTAACAATGAGTGTAACATCATCACACGGTTGCTGGATTAAATGGCTGAATGCTTAGAAACTATGGAAACAGGCCGGGTGCATGGTGGCTCATGTTTGTAATCCCAGCACTTGGGGAGGCAGAAGTGAGAGGACTGCCTGATCCCAGGGGTTCAAGACAGCCTGGGCAACTTGGCAAGACCTCATCTCTACAATAAATCAAAACATTAGCCAGGCATGGTAGCGTGCGCCTGTATTTCCAGCCCCTTGGAAGGCTGAGGCAGAAAGAGTGCCTGAGCCTGGAGGGCTGAGCTGCAGTGGCTGTGAGTGTGCCATCGTACTCCAGCCTGGGCAACAGAGTGAGACTCCAACTCAAAAAATAAAAAAAACATAAAAATAAGAAACTAAGAAAACACTTATTATCACCGGGCTCTGAAAGGCTGTCAGACACACAGACATACTGGCCCCTCTTCCCTACCCATTCTGTGCCCAGCACCATCCCCAATTCCCAACAGGCAGTGACTGGCGTGCAGGGGCCCAGGGCAGGGCAGAGACTAGAGAAGAAGAGCTCTACAACTCTTCCCAGAGAAGAGTCACCACAAGCACGTCAAAGTGTGGCCACTCACAGGAAAGAGATGAGGGACTAGGTCCCAAAATCTTATGTAGTGATCACTTGCAGGCTGGCCAAAAGAATTTTTTTTTTTTGAGTCAGGGTCTCACTCCAATGCCCAGGTTGGAGTGTAGTGACATGATCATGGCTCACTATAGCCTTGAACTCCTGGGATGAAACAATCCTTTCACCTCAGCCTCCCAAGCAGCAGGGACTATACACCACCACACCTAGCTAATGTTCTTATTTTTGGTAGAGATGAGGTCTCACTATGTTGCCCAGGCTGGACTCAAACTCCTGGGCTCAAGCAATCCTCTCTCCTGCCTCGGCCTCCTAAAGTGCTAGGATTGCACACATGAGCCACTGCACCCAAGCAAAAGAATATTTTGAAAGATACATAGGTATGTGCATATATAAAAAAGCATATTAAAGCTATGTGTATGCATCTGTTTCTTTCTTTTTTTTTTTTTGAGTTGGGAGTCTCACCCTGTTGCCCAGGCTGGAGTGCAGTGGCATGCTCAACAGCCACCGCAACCTCGACCTGCTGGGCTAAGGCGATCCTTCCGCCTCAGCCTTCCAAGTAGCTGGAACTACAGGCACATGCTACCATGCCCAGCTAATTTTTTGATTTATTGTAGAGATGCAGTCTCACCAAGTTGCCCGGGCTAGTCTCGACCCTGTGAGCTCATGCAATCCTCTTGCCGTGGCTTCCCAAGTGCTGGGATTATAGGCATGAGCCAGCGTGCCTGGCCCTGTTGTTTTCTTTTCTTTTTTTCCTTTTTGTTGAGAATTTATTGAGAGGATAGAAAAGCTCCCACAGTGGGAGGGGACCTGAGGGGGTTGCCCTTGTTGTTTTCTTAATCTCTGGTCTAGCACTGGCCTCACCTCAATGCTCTGGAGCTGGACGGCGATGCGCTCCTTCTCCTTGATGGACCTGTGCTGTGTTTCTGTCAGCTGGTGGGACAGGGATACATTCTCTAGTTTTAAGTGCTCCAAAATGCCTGCTTGGGTCATCTGCCCAACCTGGAAAAAAAAATCCAAAAGGTAAAAAGTTGTTCCACTTCAAGCAAGAAATGCAGACCAGCCTGTTCTGGAGGTCACATGATGAGGGTCACTGGCTGCCCCCAGCATCCCTCACGCAGGCTCCACTCCTGCTCATCTTCCTACCTCAAAATATGGGCTGTCTAGGCTCTGCATGCCTCAGTAGGAAGGCATGTGGCCCAGAAACGAGCGGTCATCACCTGATACCATGCAGTCTGCAGCAGGAGCCACACTAAAGTCCCCAAGGAGGGGCCATCTCTTTCCCTGTGGATGAGGAGCCTTATCTGACTGACCAAATCCAGCCAGACACAGGCCAGGTCCCACCCTCACCTGATACCAACACACGTAGCTCCTGGGAAGCAGCATTTACAACCCAGCCAGGGCTTGATCCAGGCCCCACAGATGGTCAGGACCTCAACCAACTGTCTCAAGAAGAGGGAGTCCAGTGCCATGGCCCCCGAGGAAGAAGGGGTCAGCCAAGGGAAGTAAGAACTGAAATACAAGCATGAGGGCAGCCTGGAGTCTATGGCTAGAATTGCTCCCACGTCACTGCCAGCTCCACGACAGTCCCTAGACTTCACGATGCCAACACACAACAGAAGTCATAGGTTCGGGATCTACATATAAGTTGTACAGAGCAAGGGAAGACAGCATTTGCTGGAATTATTTCAAGATGATGAAGGAAGACAGACTGCCCTGCATGCCTCTCCCTTCTGAATGTTACTGGGAACAGAGAGAGATATCTGGGTATAAAAAAAAATGCATTAAAAATTCTAATTAAAAATGTGAACGTGTATTTTAAAAAATTTTTTTAAAAATCAGGTAAGGCTCTCAAACTGCCACTGGTTCTGAATCTTCCTTTGTTGTTTTTTTTTGGTCCAAACTACATTTCTGACTATTATCTGGGGGAAAAAAAATCTCACAGCTGGAAAAAAAACAAAAACAAAAAACGGAGGCCAACAGAAGGTGCCCTTTAGTGACTTGGGTCAGCTTGGCTAGTACTGGCCCTGAGACTCAAGCAATATGCGCCCCAGCACCTGCCTGCCCCACCTGGGTGTCTCTAGCATGCTGACCAGGAGGCTGCAGTGGGCCAAGGGGCAGGCCTAGAGGTGACACATACTCCAGGTCAATTTTGACCAATGGATACTTTCCTGCAGGCCTGGGCCCACACCTGCTCCCACACCACAGGACCAAGGCGGCCATGGGCTGTCCCCACTCACAAGTGGACAGGAGAGAGAGAGAGACATGGTTCCTCCAGGATGCTGGAAACAAGAGTACCCACGCTGGAAAGATATGGTCATTGTACATTACTGAGATTCAGCAGCTCCACCCAGGAGAGAACCCTGTGGCACTCATGCTGGGAGACACCACAGGAGGCTGGGGTTCCTAGCTGTGAGGCCAGGGTGGAAGAGTCCCAAGAACCAGGGGGGGAATCTGAGAACTGGATTCAAACCATAAAGGAGTTACCCTTCGAGGAGGGATGAGACTTACTAGTCAGAGCCAGGAACACAGGATGTCCCAGGGAGGGAGATTTGATTCAATTTCATTTGATTCTATTCAATTTGATGAGATTTTAGTTTAGATTCGGGGGTACACTGCATGTTCATTATATGGACATATTATGTAGTGGTGGGAACTGGGTCTCAGTCAGGGATGGAGAACTTAGAATTCAAAGTGCTCAAGCAGAAGCTATAAAACCCTGTGTCAGAAAGTCATGGAGGGAGGCTCCTGCACAGGACACAGTGTGGACTGGACCAGTGGCTAGCAGATTAAACAAAAAAAAAAAATCTGTGAAATCTTAAAACAGAAATATCTTTTTAATTTGGGGAAAAAACACTGTCCCACATGAAGACACGACACGTGATCTCCCAGGTCACATGCCCCATGTTCCCCTGGAAGGAGTCTCCAGTCCACACACCTGGATGTGGGCCATCTCGCCCTGCAGCCGTACGCGGGCCTCCTGTGCCAGGGCAAGCTGCTGCTGGTACCACTGCCGAACATTCTGCAGAGAAGAGATTTCCGCCTGTGACGCCTTCAGCTTGCTGGTCAGCGTCGTGCGTTCAAGCTGCACTTGCTGCAGCTGGCTCTGCAGGGCTGTCATCTGCTGCCGCAGGTCGTGCACTGAAAGGAGCAGGTAGAGCCAGCTCAGACTAACACGACAAACAGGACAGCCCCAGACACAAAGTGGTCTCTGCAGAGAGCAGGAAATAGTTGATTCTGGTCCTTCTCTAGAGTTAAGTGCTCTGTATCGTAGCCGTGAACATGTACTAAGCTCCTGGGGAAAACACACAGCCAGGCTCCTCAGGTCATAATATTTTTACCACCTGATCAATACGTAACCTTGGTCTATGTGTGTTTCTGTTGAAAGCACCTGATTTAACACATATCGTTGATTCATTTACACTGAGCTCACACCAACATGCCAAAGTGAGATTTCTTGAAGAAATGTCTCTTCTCACAAAATACCTCACAGCTTCCTTGTGCTTGAGAACACCATCAGTGTTTGGGGCCATTTTATTTTAATTTATTATTATTACTCTTTGAGCCAGAGTCTCACTCTGTTGCCTGGGCTGGGTACAGTGCCATAATCATGGCTCATTGCAGCCTTCACCTCCTGGGCTCAAGCAATCCTCCCACCTCAGCCTCTAAGTAGTTGAAACCACAGGCATGTGCCACCACATCCAGCTAATTTTTTTTTCCTGTAGAGACAAGATCTTGTTATATTGCTCAGACTGGCCTCAAACTCCTGGGCTCAAGCAATCCTCCCACTTTGCCTCTCCAAGTGCTGGGATTACAGGTGTGAGCCACCATGTCCAGTTTATTTTTTTTATTAAAAAAAAAAATTTGAGCCGGGCTCGGTGGCTCAGCCTGTAATCCCGCGCCTTTGGGAGGCTGAGGTGAGTGGACGGCCTGAGCCCGCGGGTTCGAGACCCGCCTGGGCAGCGAGACCTCATCTCTACAATAAATTAAAAAATCAGCTGGGCGTGGTAGCGCGCACCTGTAATTCCGGTTACCTGGAAGGCTGAGGCGGAAGGATCGCCGGAGCCTAGCAGGTCGAGGCTGCGGTGGCCGGGAGCGGCCACTGCACTCCAGTCTGGGCGACAGAGTGAGACTCCAACTCAAAAAAAAAAAAAAAAAATTGGGGGCCAGGCTTGGTGGCTCAGCCTGTAATCCCATGCCCTTGGGAGGCTAAGGTGAGTGGACTGCCTGAGCCCGCAGGTTCGAGACCTGCCTGGGCAACTTGGCGAGACCTCATTCTACAATAAATCAAAAAATTAGCTGGGCGTGGT
>NW_007080357.1:0-668 GCF_000164805.1 Carlito syrichta | reverse complement strand
TTTGAGTTGGAGTCTCACTCTGTCGCCCAGACTGGAGTGCAGTGGCATGCTCATGGCCACGCCAGCATTGACCTGTTGAGCTCCGGTGATCCACCTCAGCATTCCAAGTAGCCAGAACTACAGGCGCGTGCTAGCCTGGCTAATTTTTTTTTTAATTTACTGTAGAGACAAAGTCTTGCCAAGCTGCCTGGACTGGTCTTGAATCTGTAGGCTCAGGCAATCCATTTGCCTCGGCTTCCCAAAGTGCTGGGATTATAGGCTGAGCCACCAAGTCCAGCCTTCTAAAAATATTTAAGGATAGGGTCTCACTATATTGTCCAGACTGGTCTCAAACTCCTGACCTCAAGCCATCCTCCCACCTTGGCCTCCCAAAGTGCTGGGATTACAGTATGCCCAGCTTGGGGCCATTTTAAATGGGAAAATAACCCAAAGAAAGCACGGAAACAAAAATGTGGCACTTACTGTTCTAGAGACATTTCCCAACAATGTTAAATTAAGAAAAAGATGGCTGGGCTCGGTGGCTCAGCCTGTAATCCTGAGCTTTGGGAGGCTGAGGTGAGTGGATTGCCTGATCCTGCGGGTTCGAGACCCGCCTGGGCAACTTGGCGAGACCTCATTTCTACAATAAATCAAAAAATTAGCTGGGCGTGGTAGCACACTCCTGTACT
>NW_007080356.1:0-985 GCF_000164805.1 Carlito syrichta | reverse complement strand
ATGCGGGGAGGGGCCTTCCCAGAGCGTCTCCTGGGCGCAGGGGCCGAGCCCCGCCGGTGGGGAGGCCCATCCAGACGCAGGAAGCTGTGCTCTCCACGCTTGGAGCCGGGACTCGCAGCGGGGGTGCTCGAGGCCAGTACTGCGTGCCGCAGGGCCCCAGTTGGGGCCAGCTCCAAAGCCCACACTCTGTCCACACGCAGGTGGTGGGCGCCTGGCGGTCAGCCTGTTGGGAACGGTCACCTGGCATCCCACTCCACCTTGGCAAATGCCATCCGGGCAAAATCCCCCAACCTGCAAGGGCCCCCGCTCTGCTGAGCCCAGACACCGACCCAGCCCCCACAAGGTCCTGGCACCCAGTCAGGCCCCCACCAAGCCCTCACCAAGTCCCAGCACCCAGTCAGGCCCCTCCGAGCCCCCGCCCAGTCCCTGGCATCCAGTCGGGCCTGCCAAGCCCCAGCACCCGGCCCGGAGCCCAGCACCAGAGGCCCTCAGTAGCCAGGCGGCCAGCTGGGCTCTCTGGGAGTCCCGGACGTGGTGGGCACAGGGGACGCTGCCCTTCTTCGGAAGCAGACGAGGGTTTAGGTGCTGTGAGGGTCCTTCGAGCCCTGGCCCCCACCACCCCCAGCGCGCCTCAGACTGACCACAATCCGCTGACCACAGCCCGTGTGACACTCCAGCAAGGGACTGGACCGGATGCTCCTGGGAGACCCGCCCCGACGTGGCCCTGCTGGGTCCCAGCAAGACGGGACCTGGCCTCAGAGAGAGGCTCACTCGTGGCCCGGCAGGACCGTGGAGGCTTGAGCACGGCTGTCCGCGCCGGCCGACACACTGTGGTCTCCCGAGGACCCTCGAGGCAGCCCGGCCCGGCCAGGCCCCTGCGGGGACGGGGTCCCGGCTGGAGCCACACTAAGCTGCGTGCCCGTGGGGCAGTGGCCCGGCCGTCCTCAGTGGGTATCAGACCGCCCGAGCCAGCCGTGGGGGCCGG
>NW_007080355.1:23985-29327 GCF_000164805.1 Carlito syrichta | reverse complement strand
CGTGCGCCTGTAGTTTCGGGTACTTGGAACGCTGAGGCAGAAGGATCGCCGGAGCCCAGCAGGTCGAGGCTGCAGTGGCCGGGAGCGGCCACTGCACTCTAGTCTGGGTGACAGAGTGAGACTCCAACTCAAAAAAAAAAAAAAAAAAGATTAAAAATAAATAAATAAATAAATAAATTAGCCCAGGCGTTGTGGTGCATGCCTGTGGTTTCAGCTACTTAGAAGGCTGAGGCAGAAGGATTTCCTGAACCCAGCAGGTCGAGACTGTAGTGGCCATGAGTGTGCCACAGCACTTCAGCCTGGGTGACAGAGCGAGACTCCTACTCAAAGAAAAAAAAAAAAAAAAGACACCTGCAAAAATGTCCTAGAATGCCATTCTTCCTGTTTTTTTTTCAGAGCATTCTGGAATATGTTACTTACGTCAATATGCAATGGGTTTATTAACGTTCTTTCTAAATGGATTACAAAATATTTTTAAGTTTCTCAGTTTCACAACACCCAATTATTCTCCAAGTTCCTCAGTTTCACAATATCCATGCAGACAGATATTCCCCACAGAAACAAAAGCTCTTTAGGTGCCATTATAATTTTCAGAAACATAAAGGGGGTCCCGTAAAAGTTTGAGAACTACTGTGCTAGTCAATGGCACACCGACCCAAAGTTTCAGACTTCAGGTCTTGTGTGGAGGTGGAACATTTACCTGCAGATTGGAGAGCTGTGTGAAGGCTTTCTCACAGCCTGGGTGTGCACATTTGTACGGCCTATCACCGGTGTGGATTCTGCACAGGATGGGAACAGAAGACAGAAAAAGGACGTCAGCAGGACCGCATAGGGACGGACTCCTCCAGAAACTCTCTCTAGACCAGTCCTGTCCTCTTGAGGAAGCCGCCAGAGGGCCTCCCAGAGGCGCCCGCCCTGGTTCCTCTGACACGGATCATGTTGGGGTGTCTTCGTTCCGGTCACTGCCTGCACCGCACAGCTCAGGCTGAGCTACCTCTCTGCAGGGGGAAGAGAGCACTGAGGCTTCAGCACCTGAGAGACAAGCAGCCCACAGTTTGGCATGCAAGTCGGCTCCTGCAGTAACTGTCCGCATGAACATTCAGAAACACAAGGTCAATACAACAACAAGGAAAAAGAAAAGCACAGTACTTCTTCCTGCCTCACCTACAGCCAGAAACAATCCCCTCAGACTTGAAAGTCACTTCCAGAGAAAGTTAGGGCCCCAAAGAAAAGCAGAGTTAAACAGACTGCAGAGGGCAGCAGCGCCAGTAATGGAAACTCTCAGGGGCTTTTCCCAGTCCAGCCCCCAATGGCAGGAAATGACTACTTCACACCGGTTTGACCTCCCTCCCCGACACTACCGAGCCCTCTACTAAGGCGAGCCAAGGACTTGTGGGTACGTTGATGCCTGCTCCTCATCAGGGACGTCAGAGCCATCTCAACGACCAGATGCTTTTTGGGACCTCTGGAAAAAACTTCGACATCACGGGCCATTCCTCTTCTGTGCAGAAAGTCTGCCTCCTCTTCTCAAGGCAAGATATCTGATCATTTTCAAGGTGGGATCGTCACTCCACAAGCAGTTGGGTGGGATGGCCTACGGTCTGAGTTTGGACTCCAGTTCAATTTGAGAAACCACTGAAGGAGACCATCACTCTTCTAGCTGGCAAGCTCATTTCCTCCCAGTCACTTCATCTCCTGGAAGAACACTGGACGTCCTTATGAAGCCTGAGCTTTTCCATTCTCCATGTGCCGGTTCTCGGTGAACATCAGTACTTGTTTTGTTTTGTTCTCTACTCTTGGCATCCCTTGGAACCTTGCTTGTTGCTGCAGGTGTCAGCAGGCTGGTGTCCAGCTGATGTCTGATTATATCTCCTGTTCACAGTTGGTGCCCTAAGGGCTAAAGGCATGGTCTTCTCCAAGCAAATGCCTCTGCTGTGGCACCAAGCAGAAAGTCTTGCAAGATGTGTGCACAAGTATCTTCAAGGAGGAAAGCGAGACACAGGAAGGCCGTCTCTGCTCCCAGGGGCAGGGGAGCACCACCGTCACTGTCTCCCAGACACAGCTCTTGCCCCAAAAGGGCTCTCTCTTAGTGTCCACTTGTATGTCCACTGTTGCTCTTGGTCTTCTTTCTCCCGGTGCCAGCTGTGCTCTCCTCCAGCCAGGCGCCTCCTCCGGCCACGTCTCTCCCCCGCCCCCCGCATGCGGGTTGTTGTGTGTGTCCGGGGCGGGGGTGGGGAGGGCATGCCAGCGGGGCGGGGTCAGTAGCCCGCCAGTCTCCCTTACCGTGTGTGCTGCTGGAGGTGGGAGAGCTGGCGGAAGGCCTTCTGGCAGTAGGAGCAGTTGTAGGGCTTGGCCCCCGAGTGGATACGGAGGTGCTGGGCCAGGTAGGAGGTGTTGGCGAAGGTCTTGGAGCAGTGCGGGCACTTGTGTGGCTTGACGGTCTCCGTGTGCATCTTGGAATGGATCCTGCCGGAGAGGAGAGGAGGGGGGGGAGGAGGAAGCAGTTCGACACCAGGGCGCTGCTCTCTGCCGGGTGAAATGATGTTGCTTGACGGATGCGCGCACCCCTCCTCCCTCCTCCCAAACATGCTCCAGCCTGGAGAGGCTGATGAAGAGGAAACCCAGGTCTAGGTTGTTGTTGATCTCAAGTCGGTGGCTAGAATGGCAGTGAGATGATGAAGAGCTGCCAACCCATGGCTCCTGGGACCTGAAAGCAGTCAGTGTCGTCAACCCTCCGCTTTCTCCTAAAGTGACGCACTCACCACAGAGACCCTGCTTCCAAACAGTAATCTGAACAAAGACCAATACCGCCTGTTCCCCATGGACCTGAAGTTGAATGCACACCTTGGCTCTGAACGGAAGCATATAGCATAAGCATGGCCTGCTCTGCAGAAGATTTCCAAACAAAGACACAGAGAGAAACCACATACATTGTTCCAGACTTTGGATTGGAGACCACGATTGTTAAGGCCCCCCACACAGCGAGGCTACAGAATTCATTTCTCAACTGAAACAGGAGAGTCGAGGCTACCGAGGGCAGTAGTGAGAGGGAAGAAAGCACACATGTGGAGAGAGGAGTCGGTGCAGGCTGTGGCCTTGGGGTTCACGGCCAGGCAGTGGGTAAACTGAGAGCAGCCTTACCGGGTGTGCTGCTGGAGGTGGGAGAGCTGGCGGAAGGATTTCTCACAGAAGTTACAACTGTAGGGCTTGGCCCCCGAGTGGATCCGGATGTGCTGGGCCAGGTAAGAGCTGTTGGCGAAGGTCTTGGAGCAGTGCGGGCACTTGTGGGGCTTGGTCTCGGTGTGTGACTTAGAGTGGATCTGCATCTCCGACTTTGAGTAGAACGTCAGGGAGCACATCCGGCACCTGGGCCAAGCGAGGGCAGCGGTTAGAACCCTTCCCACCATGAAGGCGTGGCTGAGCCCTCCCCTTCCGAGAGAAGCCCACCTATCTCATCTCTCCCGTTCCAACTCGAGAGCAGGAGCTCTGGCTTGTTCATCTTTATGGCCTAAGCTTCTATCACAGTGCCCAGCACATCATACACATTCAATACATGTTTGCTGAATGCCTAGACTCCCTAGTTGTTCAAAACCAATTCAACCAGGTAAGGCAGAAAAGTACAGGCTCTGGCTGGATGTGGATTTCAGTGGGCCAGGAATACCAGTTAACTTCTGTTTTCCTTCTGCCTATACTTGACTTCAAACTTTTACAGTCCATTCCTCGGTATTCCTCAAGTCCCCCCAGATGACAGTAAGGAACAGCTAACTGGGATTGTCTCCTCTTCTCACAACAATTTTCTTCCCACAGATTTCCTCTTACTTTCTTTTTGGCAGTGATGCCTAGAGGGATGGGGGGGAAGCACCAGCATTGCTTGGAGGGGGTTTTCCAAGCAGTGTATGTCTGGCTGTACCCTGTAGCTGATGCTCCGCCCATCACCCCCACAACAGCCTTTGGCAACCAAGTGAAGCCACTCTCACAATGAGCCAAGGTGGCCGCTGGTTATGGGTGGTATCCCTCAAGTATTCGGCAGAAAAAGAGCTGTGAAACACTTGTCTTCCGTGCTGACCCTTTCCTCTGTCCTAGCACGTGGAGCCAGTGCCAACACCGGGCTGATGTCAAAAGCATCTGAACATGCTTTCACTCACCACCTGAGCTGGTAACCCTTCCCGCTCTGATACTGCCCAACAGTATCGAAGGAAGCCTCTGCCCAGGTTAAACCACAACTCTCCAGACTTTACCAGGTAAAAGCCGTCTACAGGTGAAACGAAACCAGTCATTTTCGTCAACAACTCACAGTGTGCAAGGTGACCTAGTAGAAAGGGCCATGCCAGGTAACTCTGGCCAGTCCCTCTTCTGTGGGCTACCCCTGACTTATCGTTATAGAGGGGCTTGGGTGGTGTGAGGGGACAATTTCTGCACTTTTTCATCGCAGGCGAATTTTTTAAATAACTGAGATCAAGACTAAAAGGAAATCTGACTACCAGTCTATGGCTCCCTGGCTGTATCTGAGATGCCCAATCATTGCATGAGAGGAAAGGATCGTCTGCTGATAGTATCATCTAAAGGACACAGCCCATGGGAGGCTGGACATCTGGGTTCCACTCACAGCTCGGTTATGGGCTTGTTTCTTAATCTAGACCTCAATTTTCTGGTCTATAAAATGGAGAGAAAAAAGCTTGCCCCAAGGAGCACCAGCAAACACCCAGAACAGTCAAAGGTAAGCCAAGTGTTCTCTAGTTATAAAACTGCATTAATGGCTAGAGCATCAGTGCTGATGCATGAGCTTGTACTAATCCACATTTCACTAAGACTGAGGTTGGAAGCTGGACACACTACCACTCGGAGGGCCACTCAGCTAAGATTGCTCAGACAGGTAGAATAACATGTTCACTCTAACTCAAATAAAACCTCATTTGTTTGTATGTGCAGGCATTCAACCCACAGTTCTGCCTGCAACACGAAAGTTAACTATAAAAAAGAAAGTAACCCCTCATCAAAGTTTCCAAAACTTAGCTCACTTCTCATGGACAGGCAATGGAATGGGCGGGCTCAGAAGACACGAGGTCGAGTCACAATAACCCTGGCGGCCGCAGCTGCCATTTGCTGCCGTGCTGACGGTGCAAGGCCCTGGGCTCAGCACCTCGGCCGCTTGGGGTCCACCCCTCAGGACAACCTGGCAGTCTCATCCCGTTTTACAGAGAGGAACACCAAGACTCAGACGCAATATAACTTGATGATGCTGACCTACTTTAAGAGTCTTGGCACAAGCCGGGCTCGGTGGCTTAGCCTGTCATCCCGCGCCTTTGGGAGGCTGAGGTGAGTGGATTGCCTGAGCCCGCGGG
>NW_007080355.1:12228-23896 GCF_000164805.1 Carlito syrichta | reverse complement strand
AGCAGGTCGAGGCTGCGGTGGCTGGGAGCGGCCACTGCACTCCAGTCTGGGCAACGGAGTGAGACTCCAACTCAAAAAAAAAAAAGAGTCTTGGCACAAGAGGTATTCAAGCAGAGGCTGGAATCGCCTGCCAGGTGATGGGACTGACCTGGATGACCATTAAAGTCTTCCCACACCAAAAACGCTGTGAAGCCAAATAAGAGTAAAAGTCCTCTAAAGCAAGTTGTTGGGTGGTTGGAAAATATCTAATTTCGGAGAGCTGTGGCAGGTACTTAGTAAGGAGAGAAAAGCCAGCCCCACACCACTGGGTGCGTTACTCCAGGGGCACCACTCACCTCCAACCTGAGAGAATGGTGCCCCCAGGAGGAATGCGATGTAGTGGCCTGGCCCGGGTTACAATGACTACTTTGAATTACCGCCCATGTTTTTCCCCTAAATGCTCAAAACAACTTCAAGCACTCTGATTTTCCCTCAAAACACTTCCACAAGGTGGATAAGGCTGCGACTGGTTTTCCGATTTAGCAGACAAGAACGAAGAGTCAGAGTAACCACTCCCCAGTCCCCCATCACACACTCCTGACCACTGGAACAGGTACACTTGGTCCACACATGCATTAAACAGGGACTCCCTGCTCAAAAAGATTCCTCTGAAGTTTCAGAGTGCTGAATCTCTGGAGAAATTCTGTTTCCTTAGGATACAGTAAGTCATCCTTAAGTTTCAGGGGTCTCTTTAGTCACCTGGCACGGGGTCTTTCAAGAATCCAGAAACACGGAGGTGCGGCAAGTCTGCCCTGCTACCTTCCAACTGTATATTCACATTTCTTTGGATATACACAGTTTGGGCAGTCCACAGACAGCCTTAATGTGGTTTCAAGTAAAGAAGCTTGGCAGAATGAGAGGACCCTGATCCCTGAGAAGGGTTCCCCAGTGTCAAAGGGCCTCCCGCTACTTCTCCAAGACTAGTTCTGCAGAGAAGTTTCTCCATGTCACAATGATCTCACTTAAAGCAAACACATAAAAAGTCAGGCATCTATAAAATACATTTAAGAGGGGTTTTCACTTTATGAAATGATATATAAAGGATGTTTTCAAATAAATCAGACTTGCCAGGTACCTTTATAATGTAACACGATGTAAACATTTTCCAGGAACACTTTTACTGTATAAAGTGGGGTACACCTATAATAATAAAGCTGCAATGCACCTGACTATCAGCTGGGATTCTGCCGTGCTCAGTGCTTTCCGAATAGCAACATGCCCTCGCTTTCACTTATAAGGAGAGTCCGTAAACATTCTGTAGCTGTGGCTACCCTCCACAGCAGAACTGTACAGCACAAATAAAAGCAAGCCCTAGACGATGACTATTTCTTCTCTGTCTTCTGAAGTTCCCAGCATTTCAAGTCTCCTCGGACAAGCGGAGGCAGCAACAAGACTCGCCCATTTCACAGACGAGGAAACTGAGGCCCAGGGAGGGGGAAGGACTTGCCCAGGGTCACACAGCAAGCTCGTGGTGGAGCCGGGAACTGAATCCATGAGCCCAAGGCTCTGTCCATCTCCTGTGCCGCAGTTCCCTTCGCTCCTAAAATGGGAACAACATTGCCCATCTCGGTACACTAAGGACAGACCCCGTCTCCCAGCCATGCACATCTGCCCCTGTCTGCGTCCAAGCTGCGATGATGGTCATCCCACGCTGTACGTTGGGCCAAACTTCCCAAGCCCACTAGGGTACTGGGCAGCTCTCAAGGGGATTAAAAGGGGTTCAACTTTCAAAGGGCGGGGAGCTTATTTGCATAATTATCTTTGTATAGTCACACATGCAAATATGCATACAACGCTTTTCCGCAGTGGGCAACCTAGAGGAAGTGGAGGATCAATAGGACTTTCACGAACTGGAAAGTGAGCAATCGGTCACCCTATAAGCAAACACTCCACAGGGGGAGGTAACCTCTTCCTCCCACCTTCTTAAGTCGGCCCCTCCCCCCATCCCAACCATGCAGGGCCAGGCAGGCTCAGGGCTCAAATATGCCCAAGAACTGGAGGATGGCACACAGGTCAGGCGAGGTGCCTACCAGAAAGGTTTCCTGAAAAAATTGGAATGGAAAACGTAGAAAGCAAAAGGAGCGGCGGGCGGTCTCAAAACCAGTCAAGTCTTATTACAGAGAGAAACTACTGTCACTCAAAAACGAGTAAATGCTGATGACCCCCGAAGCCAGGGGTGAGGTGGGTCTGCACCCTGCGGAGAGGCACCAGAGGATACAGCCGCTCTGCCCCCTGCCCACGACAGGACACCTGACATGCAAGCAGCTCAGAGGTGGGAAGCTGTCAGAGCGCAGCACCTGCCTGGGCAGGAGCAGGGTGGGAGGCCGAGACAGCAATCCTTCCCCTCCGGCCCCGGCTCTGCCTCTTACCTGTAGGTCTTGCCATCTTTCTGATGGTCGTCGTCGTCCTCAGGGGAGAGGACATAGGGGTCACTCATCTCAGGCAGCCCAGATTCCAGCATCCGCTTCTTCTTCCGGCCCCGGGGTGGCTTGGGAGGCGCCACACTGCCACCTCCGCCACCACCTCCACCTCCTTCCTCTGTTAGGGTGGATGCCACCTTCTTGGCGAGGTCAGGGACCACCTGCAGGGCTTGTGAGCCCGGGGGAAGAGCTGAGACAATCATGGGAGCCGAAATGGGGAAGGTCTGAGCAGACGAGGCTGTGGTCACGAGAGAGCCTGAGGGGGACGTGATGACCAGACCCGGACCTAGGACCGGGAGAAAAGGAAGATGGGGTCAGGCTGCTCAGCCCTCCCTCGCCCTAACCCTGCTTCGTCCATTCCCCCGATCGTTGTCTCATCAACCCCTCACCGCCACCCCCAGCCCAGAGTACACAGGACACCCCACACCCTGTAGAAAAGCGGTGGTCTCCTAGCCCCTGTCCCCACCCCCCTGGTAGCAGTGAGATTTACCCCTTGATTGACTCCCTTCTCTTCTCCACCTCTGAGAACAGGAGACTCCTTGATTCAGAGAAGGAAAGAATGTCACCTCCTCAAAGGCGGGGACCGCATCTTCTACTTCTTTGTATCCCCCACCATGCCTAGCACATTGCTAAGCACACAGTAGGCACTTAATGAAAACTGGATTGAGCAATCAAACACAGGTCCCACTCCCCGAGTCCTTGGAGCCCTCCAGCCTGGGGCACCGATCATGAAGACCAACGCCTCAGATGGAGAGGAGCAGGGTTGCTCACCCGCAGTCATCAGGCCTGTAGATGGCACAGGGACCACCGTGATGTTCTGGGTGACGGACGCCTGGCTGTGTGGGGCCAGCTGATCGGACTTGGACTCGGTGTCCATGCTGATGCCCGAGGGCAGGGACACGGAGGCAGGCACTGTCAGCAAGGTGGGGTAGTGAGGTGGAGCCAGCCCACAGCCCTTCTCTGGCAGCAGCTGATCCTTCATTTTGTTGATGAACATTGTGTTCTCAATCTAGAAGAAAAGGGAGGGAAGGGGAGCGCCCTCTTCAGACAGAGCCTGACCCTGGACGCTGCGGAGCACTTTTCAGTGTGGGTCCTCCTTGGAGGCAAGGCTGAGACCTGAAAGTCTTTGCACTTCCAGAGACAAGCCGAGACGGAAACACCAGTGATGCTCAGGGAGGGGCCCAGCGAGACGGCAGGTGGCGCATCCTGCTTCAGCTTCCACAGTAACCGCATTTACTCCCCAGAGCTAAAAGCAGCGCCGGGGGGAGCAGAGCAGCCCCACGTACCTGTCCTGAGACTGTGGGGATCGAAGGCCAGAAGTACGGGTTAGAATTGAAGTGAGACTCTTCCATTCTACCTGAGAAGGAATGAAGACCACGTCACACTCAGGAATAAAACTGAAAAGCTCAGCAGTGGAGAGGGAGAGCTCAGGGCTCCTGGTTTCCTCCCCAGCACCTGATTACAAGGCTGGAAACTGGCAGTGGAGACCTCAGCGTCTAGCCTTGTGGTCCCTCGATCAGAGCACTCAGCACGGCCTCCCTTCCAACACAGGTATCCTATGTAGCGCCTGGGGAAAAAATGTATGCCTGCCAATTCACCCACAGAATGCTCTCCATGCCCCAGAGAAAAAGAACTGGCATAATTCTCCTTTAGAGACAAAAAGAGAAGCTAAGGTCATGAGAAGGGAAGGGATGTGCCCACGGTCACACAAAGCTAATCACAGACTGGTTAGAAAACAGCCAGGTAACCTATCACCATTCCTTCTTTTCCTTATCCTTCAAATTCATCTTCCTTGAAGTAAAAATTTCAAGCGTTCCAATCAACATATCTAAGTTCTATGCAGCTTGAAAAGGTTCTAGGTCAGAACACAAAATGCCTAATTAAAAAATGAAATGGGGCTGGGTGCAGTGGCTCATGCCTATAATCCCAGCACTTTGGGAGGCTGAGGTAAAGGACTGCCTGAGCCCGCATGTTCGAGACTAGCCTGGGCCACTTGGCGAGACCTCATCTCTACAATAAATCAAAAAAATCAGCCGGGCATGGTGGCGCGCGCCTGTAGTTCCAGCTACTTAGAAGGCTGAGGCGGAAGGATCGCCTGAGCCCAGCAGTCAAGGCTGTGGTGGCCAGGAGTGTGTCACTGCCTTCCAGCCAGCCTGGGCAACAGAGTGAGACTCCAACTAAAAAAAAAGAAAAAAGAAAAAAGAAAAAGGGTTCAGGTGTCAGCAGTGGTACCTCAGCTCTCCAAAGGTATTCGGAACAGGAAGAGTGGTGGGCCAGGACACATATATGGTACTAGACACCTGCTTCATATTTCTCAAATACTGTGCCTCTAAGAGAGTCAATTCTTCTCCGTATGTGAATGAAAGTTAAGTTTAAGACTTTGTGAGTGAGAACGAAGAAAGGTAACCCTCAGAATCCCGCTGCCAAGTCGTAGATGGGGACAGAATCCAGGCATCCCACCACTGACTTTCACAATCTGATCACATCTCCTAGCAGGGTTTAATGGGCAGTGTGCTGGTCAAGAACAGCTTCCCAAAATCCTGGCCCAGGAAAGATCTAGCCCAAAAGCAAGCAAGTAAGGAGAGTATGTGAGACTGACGGCATGGGAAAATGAGGAACAGCAGGAAATAAACATTATTACCATGCTGTTACCTGGAACCAAGAGCAAGGTTCAGGTGGGGAAGAAAGACCAGGACTTCCAGCCAAGTGAGACCCACTGAGGATATGCTGGAGGCAGATGCCAGAGACATTAAGAGCTCAAGAGTAGACTGGCATAGTTCAAGTAGCAACTCAAAAAACTAGGAAAGCCCTTAGACAAAGGAGTTGGAGCTGTAAATCACTCTAAATTTAACTGTTCCTTATCTTTTTCTAGGAGGCTCATCACGTTTTTTGTTCTACTAAATAGCACTCTCAATGTTCACAAAATTGCTAAAAGGAAGAAATGCAATTCAGCCTACTTTCGCTGAAAAAGCATCAAGAGTGGCCAGGCATGGTGGCACACACTTGTAATCCAGCACTTTGGGAAGCCAAGATGGGAGAACTGCTTGAGCCCAAGAGTTCAAGACCAGTCTGGGCAACATAGCGAGAGTCCATCTCTACAAAAAAATCAAAAGTGAGCCAGACATAGTAGTGCACACCTGTAGCCCCAGCTATTTGGGACACTGAGGCAAAAGGATCACCTGAGCCCAAGAGGCTGAGGATGCTGTGAGCTGTGATTGTGTCACTGCACTCCAGTCTGGGAGACAGAATGAGACCCTGACTAAAAAAAAAAAAACCAAGAGTGGAATGCATCAAACCTCTGACTACAACAGCTTCACAAAGATAAGAATCAATAGCAAATGACCAAGGATCAGGTACAGACAAGTCCTCTTCCCCGAGTTAGAAAATACAGTAAAACAAATTGGTCTCTGACACAGGTGCTACCTTGGGCTTTCCACCCCTAGCTTCATGAAGGGGTCTCAGGTCCTCAGGAAACAGAATTAAGAATCAACTGGCCGGGCGCAGCGGCTCTGCCTATGATCCCAGCACTTTGAGACATCGAGGTAAGAAGATTGCCTGAGCCTGGGGGTTCAAGACCAGCCCAGGCAACTTGGTGAGACCTCATTTCTACAATAAATCACAAAAACTAGCCGGGCATGGTGGTGTGTGTCTGTAGTTCCGGCTCCCTTGGAAGGTTGAGGCGGAAGGATCGCCTAAGCCCAGCAAGTCGATCACAATTTAAGGGGATCCAATTTGGCAAGTTTTTTGGGAGGCCATGATCATATCTTCTTCATCTGTATCTTACCACAGTTCCTAACACAGGATTCATCACACAAGAAGCAATTACATATTTAATGAACCGAACAACAGAGTACTCTGCACATGTAGATTGTGAAAACAATGCTAGGAGCTCAAACTTTAACCCACAACCCATGTCTGTCTCATCTTCTAGCTGAGAAAAATGAAACAAAAGAGATGAGTGGTGGTGGATGCTGGAAATGAAGTAGAGAATTAGGCTGGAGAGTAAAGGGAAGGTCTAATACATACTTTCTTCCTAGAGAATCAAGGAGGTAGATGCATTATACGTGTGAAAATGTTGGAGGGAGGAACTGAGAGCCTGAAAATCAGAATGTCCTCATACAGGTTTCCTGTGAACAAGCCCCCTTTCCCCCCCAAAGAGAGATCATATCCACTCATAGTGCCCTACAGGTAGGCCAGGTAAAGCAGAGTTTCTGAGGGTTACGAAATTCTTTTTTTTTGAGTCAAGAGTTTCACAAGGTCACCCAGGATGCAGGGCAGAGGCATGATCACAGCTCGGCCTCCTGGGCTCAAGTGATCCTCCTGCCTCAGCTTCCCAGTAGCTGGGACTACAGGCGTGTGCCACCAAGTCCAACTAATTTTTTTTAATTTTGTAGGATGAGGTCTTGTTTTGTGGCCCAGGTCGGTCTCAAACTCCAGGGCTCAAGCGATCTTTCCTCGGTCTCCCAAAGTGCTAGGATTACAGGCGTGAGCCATCTACCCCTAAAAAGTCTTTTTTCTTTAGTTGGAGTCTCACTCCATCACCCAGGCTGGAGTACAGTGGCACGCTCATGGTCACCCTAGCGTCAACCTGCTGAGCTCCGGCAATCCTTCTTCCTCAGCCTTCCAAACAGCCAGAACTACAGGCGTGTGCTACCACATCTGGATAATTTTTTAAAAATTTATTGTAGAGACAAGGTCTTGTCACGTTTCCCGGGCTGGTGTCGAACCCGCGGGCTCAGGCAATCCACTCACTCCGGCCTCCCAAAGTGCTGGGATTACAGGCTGAACAACCGAGCCCGGCCTGCCCCTGTAAATTCCAACAAAGAGGGCATATACAATAACGTGGTGGACCACATCACCACCACCATCATTACTATCATCAAGTGCTTACTGTTGTACCGTGTTCAAGGTAGAATTCTAAGCACATTACAACTCTCACATCACTTAATCCCCAAACAAACAATTCTATGAGGTAGGTACTGTAACCCCATTTTCAAATTAAGATATTGGAGACAGAGTCCAACAGGAGCAGAGCAGAAATCTGAACCCGGGAACCAAAGAGCAAGTTAAGGAAAGGGGTTCGGCAAAACCATATTAACTGAAGAACACACTCTCTGATGTTGTGGCTGGATCCAGGAATTAAAACTGGGGATGTTTCCCGGAATAAACTACACCTTTTTTAGGTAGTTCTCAATACGCATTTGCAAGAGTAAAGTTTCTGGTAACAGCAAAATAACATGCAGTTCAAAGCCTTATTTTCTGTCCTCATCCTGTGCATTCTCACCTGGCTACCAAGATAACTGATTTTAGGATGACAGAGCCTGAAGAAAGAGGCCAGACTTTCCAACGGAAAATAACTCAAAGGCCCTTCCACTTCCCTGGACACCTAGCTCTAAAGAGAAGCTGCAGTCCCAGGACAAGACACGTGTCCATGGACTTCTGACCAAGAGGTCAGTCCCAAAGCAGGACACATGGGGGGTACTGCTCATCCAGCTATATGCAATCTTTACCTGCCAAACGATACACGAGAAATGCTATGCCGCTGATCTGCTGAGGAGGCTGCCTTAATCCTCTGTACCCCTGAAACGAGCCAGCTGAAGAGCCAAGAATAAAGGCCATTGCTAGAAAAGAATGTAAAGGGTGCCCCCCGGAGTTGTGTAACAGGGTGCTCTGGTGCCAGATCATTCAAATACCCGTTTACTGTCCACTTCACCACTTACTCTGTCTTTCATGGTGGAATTTCACCAAACCACCCCAACATCCAAGCAGGCACCCATCACTATTCTTACAAACCAAAGACCATAAATATTACGGGGGAAACTCATCTATACACAATACCAGTTTTTTACGGTTACGCCGATACATCTAAGCAAGCAATCAAAAGAACCAGTTTACCCTACGCTGGGAAGGAAGAAGACGACTTCTATTATAGCCCCAAAGAGCGGGAAAGAAGAAAAAGCATAAGAGGCACAAAGAATGCCGGACTGAAAAATCTGAGTTCTGCTTTCACCTTCACTCCTGCACCAAGCCTCAACTATTCTGTTAATAAGAAAGGAGGTTTACTATAATAAGGGTGGACCGTTTCCTCCAAGAGGTTCAAGGAACTATGTATTCCCTCTCCAACCTCAAAAGAAGTCTAGAAGCACTGAGGAGGTAAAGGAGAGAGACACTATAAAACCCCCAGCAGGACTTGAACTCTTGCACCAGAGATGTCTCCACCTGACCACATCCTTCCATAATCCTAGCAGCCATCCAGGGATAGAAGTATCGTGGCCTCCAGCATGTGGTTTTGGCAGATATGGTGAAGACCACCACCTCATTCCCAGAACTTACCTATTTTTTTTTGTTTTTCAGGTAAAGCACAATTTTCTTTTCCCATGAAAACAGCATTCCCTGAAAACAAACTACCTTTAGAAAGTCATGAAATGCGCGTATCCACCAAGTTCAGTGGCTAGAGAATGGACCTAGGAAACAAAGACTTGTGGATTCTAATTCTAGGTCCTACACCATCCTGCACAGCACCCACTTTTTATGGTTATGCCGACATAGTCGGGCAAGCAAGCAAAAGAACCCGTTTACCCTACAATGGGCAGGAAGAAGACGACATCTATTAGAGCCCCAAAGAGCAAGTCGTCGCCTTCCTTCCCAGTGTAGGGTAAACAGGTTTTTTTGCTTGCTTGCTTAACTATATTGGCATAACCATAAAAAACGGGCACTGTGCGGATGACTCTGAATAATTAACTGCTCTGCTGTGTTCTACGGGGGTGGAGGATGGAAGAGGATGAACTCTTTACAAATAAGTATTTAAGGCACACAGGGATGAGAGGGAAGCAGTCCTAAGAAGAATAAAACGCTTCAAGTGCTCCTGAAAGGAAGAGAGTTAGAGAAATACTTCCACACGAGGAGGACTGTTAGTGACAATTAGGGAGAACTACATAAAGACCCCATAATTACAAAGGAGCTACCCAAAAGTAACGGATCTATAACCTCTAGTTTAGTAATCATCTGCAAGGAGCATCAACAAGAAAAAGATGCAAAAAGTGGTCAATTTGGAGACAACTACAGAAACAACTGAGACACTGTTGAGAGAAACAGTTTCAAAATGCACAACTGCAGAATGTCTGCATTAGCAGAGGACTTGAAGAAACACAAAGAACCATTTTTTTCCTCAGTAAGAAAACATAATTTCTCTTAGGTTCTGCAGACATTCAAGATGGGTCATCCCAGTGGGATTCGGGGTTGAACTCTTATACAAAATAACTCAGACCAGGTTTACCACTCATCACACCACACAACCCACCACCACCACCACGCAGCCAGCAACCTGGGCTAGGAGCTTCTGCCCTGGCACCACCAGACCATTGCACCCTGTGTCCTGCGGGAGGGACAGCACGGTGGCTCTCCCTGCCCTGCCTGTTCCAATGATGGATCTGGGAAATGCAAGGCCAAAAAAAATTAAGTAAGGCTGGAGAAGAGATATAGACCTAATATTTATTTTTATTTATTTATTTGTTTTTGAGTGGGAGTCTCACTCTGTCACCCAGACTGGAGTGCAGTGGCCGCTCCCGGCCACTGCAGCCTTGACCCGCTGAGCTCCGGCGATCCTTCCGCCTCAGCCTTTCAAGCAGCTGAAACTACCGGTGCGTGCTACCACACCCGGCTCATTTTGATTTATCGTAGAGATGAGGTCTCACCAATTTGCCCAGGTGGGTCTCGAACCCGCGGGCTCAGGCAATCCACTCACCTCAGCCTCCCAAAGGTGCGGGATTACAGGCTGAGCCACCGAGCCCGGCTTACACTTAATATTTAATCATCAACTTGGCTCAGAAGCCTCTGGTGAACTTATTTTATAAACCGGCCTGGAATTGGTCCTTAAAAGATACTTCTAGGATCATAAACTCTAAACTCACACTTTTTGGTCCATACACTGTCATCTTCAGACTACCTAGAACTCTATCACCTTCCAGCCACATGTGCTGAATTCTTCCAGACCTACCTCTGAAGTCTACTCTGACCCATCTTATTCCAAACTACCTACGAAGCAGTTTTTTCCTAAAAGCTTCACCCTGACACAACAAATTCAAATAACCCCAGGAAGCATTTTCTCAATACTCAACAGATCCACTTCAAACACTCTACAGGAAAACTCAGCATAGGAACCCCACTCTAAGCTCTGCTTGTTCCAAATGCAGGAAAAGAACTATATTGGAAATTAGGGCCTGTGTGTCCCCAAAGAGAATAAGTTTCTCCTTTGGACACAGGGCAACCCCATTCAGCTGCTTCACTTGAGCATTCACGTTTCATTCTGGTGAGCACTAGAGGGAAGGGAAGGTGACGGGGAAAATGCCAACTTTTCATACAAAAACTTCCTGGGTACCTTCAAGAAATAATAGGGAAAGGCCGGTTTTTCTCCCACAGCAAACACTCATCTTGTAATCGCTACTACTTGACTTATGCGATCACACTGTCCAAAAACACCCCCGTCTGAGCGTGACCCCTGCTCCCACATACCCAATAAGCCACTGTCCCGAAACCGTCTTACCCGCTCTCTCTCTTCCTCCAGACGTCTTACTCCTTCTCCTTTCCAGGGCTCCTGAACTTTCTGTAAACAAATCGTCCGCGTTACAGGGGCCGGGGAGGCAGCCGCCAGAGCTCTGCGGAGACCCTCGGGAGTCCCTCGGGAGTCCCGGGACTGTCAGCAGCCAGTCCCGAAGGCAGGCGGACCCCGACCACCAATCCAAAGGCGCAAGGACGGCACAACAGGCGACTAGTGCCCCCTTCTATGTGGACACATGGAAGACAAGTCCCGTTCCCAGAAACTAAGACGAACTCTACCCAGCGCTGGGTCCCACTCCCGGGCCGACACCGGACCTTCGGGGTCCCCGGCCCCCGGCGGCCAGAGGACAGAGGCGCCGGGTCTCTGCCCCAGGACGGCTCCAGAAGGCCAGGCTGAGGCTGGGGGGATGCACGAGCCCGGGGTCAGGCACGGCGCCAGTCCGGGCCCAGTCACTTCCTCGAGCCTCCCCCGTCCCTCGGAGGACTTCGCCCCTGCCTGCCAAGGCCTGGTGCCCAGAAGTGCCTCCTGCAGCCTGCACGGTGGTCTACCCGCTGGAGACCCCAGCTGCGCCCCAAAGCCTCCGCTGCCCCGAGACAGCCCCCGGGAGCCCGCTGCGGACGTCGCCCCACTCCTCCCTCAAGACCCCTCCTCG
>NW_007080355.1:6474-11807 GCF_000164805.1 Carlito syrichta | reverse complement strand
CTCCCTCCCTCCCTCCCTCCCCCACCAGGCTCGGAGAATGGCTCTGCGGAGGGAAGGCGGGAGCGCCGGAAACGAGAAGCGGGGGAGGGAGGGAAATAGCAAAGTAGGGGGGCGGCGATGGAGACGGGGGAGCGCAAAGGCCGAGTCACTTCCGGGAGTGGCTCGGGCGCTTCCGGCGCTGCTCGCGCTCCGGGATATTCAGGGCGGAAGTTACGACAAGTAGGGGCGGAAGTAGCTTCCGTCCGGAGACGCGCCGCGCTCCGCGGACGCGACGCCGCAGCGAAAACGAAGACGGCTTCGGCTGAGGGCAAAACACTGGTCAGGGGAAAGTGCGGCTTCCGGGAGGGGCTTGCGGGAAGCGGGAGGGTGGAAGCGCGACGGGGTCATGAATTATGCATCAAGACACGAGGCAGGTGCGGGTTCTTAGAACCGGGTCTCGGTTCCCTTTGCTCTGGGTGCGAAAGGCTGCTGTAGGACGTCGCCGGTGTTCCTTCTTGCACCACCAAGGGTGTCTCGACGCTCTGGAGATGCGGGAGGGAACGACGTGTCCGTGGTCCCCCGAGGTCTCTGCCGAGGCCCGGAGAGTGACAGTCTTTTCTCGCCAAGAGAATGCGGCCCTTCCTCCTCTCCGACCCCGCCCTGCACTCGGTCTTTTCTCGTTGCCCTCGTCCGCATCTCTGCCCCCTTGCCCTGCTTCAGCCCTCGACGCAGCACTCATCGTCACCCGTTCCGTCGTTTACCATCCGCCCTTTCCTACCAAAACATCGGCTCCGCGGAGGCAAGGACTTTGAGTCGTTCGCTGCCTCGTCCTCGGGTTCGGGCCCTTCGGCAGCGGCCGGTAAATGTGTGTTGCATGAAGGAGCTACATACAGTTCGGAGGAACACCGGTAGGAAGGAAGTCTTCGGGAGGCCGTCCCTGACTGTGCCGCTCTCAAAGGGTCCTTCCTCTGGCTTCAAGCCCACAGCATTCGCCTGTACCTTCTATTGCTACTTTAACGGCTTCGTATACGTGATTCCCCAGCAAGACTGCCAGCTTAGGGAGGAAACTGCTCACCTTGCTTTGCTGAGCACATAGTAGGTGCTAAGTAAGTATGTGTCGTTTGAGTCAACGCATGTTGTCACAAGCCTGCACCCTGACCTGGTCAGAATCTCTCTGGGCTCAGCCCTGTTCTGGCTAGAGTGGTATTGTGGTCCCTCCCGTTAACAATGAGAACTCCTAACTGAAAAAGCAAATTAACCTTAGCACATAATTATAATGCCTGTTTTACAGGTAAAGAAGAAAGACTGAAGGTGAAGTGATTTTCCCCCCAAGGTCACAGCAAGGAAGTAGCAAAGGACGTCCTTAAACGTTTAAACAAATGGTGTATACCTTTACCATTGTAGTCTGTATTACATTTTTGTAATGTGCTCAGCACTATGTTGACTGAGTAGCAGCAGTTGGAGGGTTAGGGTTTCTGGAGCTCCAATGTGACCAGACCTATTGCTGTGTGGATTAGAGAGCACCCATTCAGGAAACCTTGGTCTGGGTACTTGCATAATCAACGTTTGTGTACCTAATCCTGAATTGTACCCCACATCTTCATAATAAAAATAAATCTTGATTTGGGAGACGAGTATTGGAAAGTGGGAGCAAAATAGCAGTAATCCCTGCAAGTCTTGGTCCTCCTGTTCTTTTCTTTCCTAATTACATCCACGGGCCACTTCCTAGGCCTCAGTGTCTCCAACTGACAGTCCTGTCCCGGCCCGTGCTCTCAGAAGCAAGTCTTAAGTGCTTTGAGCTCCTTAGAGAAAGCTCTGGAGCAGTAAATGTGGGGCGTAGCGGGAGGAGGGCTGTTAATTTTAGCCTGGGGTTCTCCAGCTGGCACACAGTTTCCATCCTGAATCACTTCCACACCCTGAGCACTGCCTGGGAGATCCCTCCTCCTGGGGGCTTCCCCATTCCCTGGTTTGGTCTGAGCCACAATGGCAAGCGCTGCAGAAAAATACTAAGAGAAGCCTGGCTGAGTCATCTGATGTGCCGTACAGAAGGGGAAGAGGGGCGATGAGAGCCGTTGGATCCAGCGGTGCCCGTCACATGTGGCCAAAAAGGACCTAACACGTCCCAAAAGGGAAGCATGCCATTGTTTCTGTTCTTGGTTAGTGACTCTGCTGCAGCCTCCAAGGACCTCCCAGAGCCCCAGGTCTCTGCTGCAACTAAAGGAGAGAGAATAGGGAGGGTCTGTTCCTGGGGGCCTTGGGACTCTGCATGGTTCGCATGACAGTGTGATATAGTTTGGGATCAATCCCCTGGTCTCCTTCCTCTGTCTTTCCCTGCCATCTGACTTTCCACGGGGGAAAGAGGGCACTTCGGGAGAGGGAACCGGTAAGCATTTCCTGTCTTGCTGGTACATTTTAATTTATTTAAATTAGAGGAACAGCGGTCCAATCAGGCAGCAATTAATTCCCTCTTCATTAGGGGCCATCACGTGTGCCTTCTACATATGGATGAGACACAGGTCATACTGTCCCCCTGAAGGTGAGAGCCAGGATGCCCTCCAGTGCCCCTCCTGTGTCCGTGATTCACTTCTGTCCTCCTCCCCAGCCTCCCACCCCACAAGGACTGGATTCCTGTGGGGAAAGGAAAGTTAGCACAGCTTCCTCTCCCGCCCTCCAGGGGTCTCTCCCTCACTGTCCCTTCCACCCGATGCCTGCCGGGAGCCCTTCATGCCCCACGGGATTAAACCCTCTTTGGAAGCTTGTCTGCCTCACACCTCTGCTTTGAGCAGTCTGTCCTTTTCTGAGGGAGTCTGACGCCCTGAGCGCACACCCTGCTCTAGTCCTGGGAAGTGCGTGTGGACTCCGCCCCCCTCCCCTCCTTCACAGGAAACCTCATACCCACGGCACACGTCTGCCAACGCACAGACCGGCCTGATCCTAGGCTCAAAGATAAACACACGGCGGCACGTGCAGCCCAGGGCCGCGCCGACTGCCCTCCTGCATGCTACACTATCTCCTGTCCTCCCTGGGGCACCCCCATTCCAGGGAGCTAGTGGGGTGCAGATTCGAGGGGGGGAGATGGGACCCAGGTGGTTACCGTGGCAACAAAGCCGAGCGACAGCTTAGAGGCTGATGTGTGGGCTTTCCCCGGGCTGTTCCAAGAGCCAAACCTAGAACCGGGGACTGGGAGGTGACTGATCCCAGCAGGCAGCCCGCATTCCCTCCCCCAGACACAGACTTGGAGTCCGCCCCCCACCCTCCCGCAGAGCCTCTCTTGAGGGCAGAGTGGCGAAAGCTAATGGCTTAACCACAGGGCTTCTAAAGCGGCACAGCTTCTGGGGGGCAGCTGGGGGTGGGGGCCGGTCGGGGAGCAGGGCTGAAAATAGACCACGCAGGGCAGACTCTGTCTTGTGGCTCCTCTCATCTCTTCTCCATTGCTCCCATTTTTCTCTTCTCCTTGCTCCCTTCACCCTCCGTCTTGTCAGCTCTCTTCCTCTCCCTGTCGCTCCACTGCCTGTCCTCTGGAATCTTCCCTTTCCTTCTGCATTTCTCTGCCTCTCTTGGCCCCCTGGAAAGAACAGTGAGCCGCGGTTCCACTTCATTTCTCTGCTTCATTTCACCACCGCAGCCCCTTCCCTCTCCCATCCTCCCAAGCAAACCCTGGTCGGTCGCAGCTTCAGGTCAGAGCAGCTTCAGGTCAGAGCAGACCACGTGACACCAGGTCGGGGTGCCCCCCCTTCACCTTCTCCCGGCTGCCCATGCTTCTCCTCCCTACAGGGGCCACAAGGTAGAACCAGGGGACTCCAGTATCTTGCAAAGGCTTTATTGGAAAATTCTGAAACTTACATCCCACAATAATTCAAGATTATCACCACAAGAAGAAGAAAGAGATAATACAAAAATATATATCACAGCATAGGAGCCGGGGAAGGAGGAAGGCGGAAAAACCAGTGAGAAGTGGGGGAGAACCTGAGGAGGGAAAGCGGGAGAGGGAAGGAGGGGACGTGGGGAGCCCAGGAAGGCAAGGGGTGGATTTGGAGGCAGAGCGCCTGATGGCCTTGAACCAGCCGGCTCTGGCCCTGGCAGCCCAGGTGGAGGGAGGGAGGCCCGAGGGGAAGCTGGGAAGTGGAGGGCCGGCTCAGGGCTCTGAAGTCCAGATGGCGACACACACACACACAGCCAGGACAGACCGGACGAAAGGGACTTGGAGGAAGGGAAAGTCGGCGGGGCTCCTTTCTTACGCAGTGCAGCAGGTGACTTCTCAAACCCCACCTCTCAGACAAGACTGGGGCAGTGGGTGGGGGAGGAGCTGAGGGCCCCATGACCCCCACTCCCACAGGGGAGCCCTCAGGGTGATACCAGCGCCCCTGGGGTAGGATGGCGGAGACGGAGAAACACACGACGCGGCATGGGATGGAAGGGGCCGTGACGGCCAGGGGCACGAGGGGCGCCAGCTCGCCTCCCACCTACCTCTGGGGCAGCATGCAGGGGCCTCGGACGCCAGGGCAGGAGCGTCCTGGGGGGCAGTGAGCACGCCACACAGCAGCCCCACACCGGCCAGGGCACGCACGTGACCCGGAGGGGCGAGCTGAGCATGGACCGTGGCCGGAGAGGGCAGATGAGAGACAAGAGGGAGAGGGGAACCCCGGCCAGCAGAGGCGCGGACGCGAGGTGCAGAGGACCAGCCGCACAGGGCATGAGCACGTGCGCTGCTGAGGGTGCAGTGAGTGTGCAAGGCTTCCATGTGAGTGTGCGAGGGGGAGGGGACCTGAAACCCCGAGTGTGTGAGCCTGCAGGAGGGCGGCAGGTGGGACCACCCGTGGGCCACTGAGTATTCCAGACGGCGTGCAAGGGCCGGGGCCAGCAGCCCCCGTGGCCCGGGCTGCCCACAGCAGCCCGCCCTCAGTGGGATGAGGGCCGCACTGGCCCCTCGGCCTCCTGCGTGGCTGCACCCCAACCCTGGGGGCATCACAGGTTCACCAGGGGAATCCTGGGAGGAAGAGGGAAAGGGCACAGTCAGGAACCAGTGGGCAGGCCGAGGTGGAGGGAAGTCCGAGACGGGGAGGGGGTGGGTGTGTGTGTGGGTGGGTGTGTGTGTGTGTGTGTGTGTGTGTGTGTGTGTGTGTGTGTGAGGAGGGCAGGGCAGGGTTGTCTTAGACGAGGGGGCAGGAGAAACGCGAGGGCAGAGCTGGCGTTCGGGCAGCAGCGAACAGGGCCCGAGACCTGGACCTGAGAGTGTGTGGGAGTGGGGGGGGGCGGGAGCAGGCTGGGACAGAGAGGCTGTGGACGGCCAGGCCCGCCTCCTTGCCACCCACCAGGGACCCCCACCCCACCCAGCTGTGGAGGCCGAAGCCATC
>NW_007080355.1:3606-6381 GCF_000164805.1 Carlito syrichta | reverse complement strand
CCACCCCACTGCCCCAGCCCTCACCGGTTCAACTGGAAGGCTGGAGCCCCCTTGGGCTGGGGCATCCCGGGCCGGGGTCCCCCTCGGGGCTCCTCATGGTCAGGGGTGGGGGCAGGCGAGTCCCCGAAGGCCCCCAGCACAGTGACTCCGGCCGGGGACAGGTCCGTCAGCGGCTGCTGGCTCTCCTCTTGCCTCAGGGCGCCCTGCTGCCCCGAGGGCCTGCGCCGCTTCTGGCTGCGGTCCCAGCTGGGGCCCGGGAGAGAGGTTCTCTCACACACTCCAGCACCCATCCAGGACCTGCACGGCGGGTGCCCCCTGCCTGCCCCGGGCACCTCTGACAGCCCACAGCGGAGGAACTGGCCCTCGCGGTCCCCTACAGAAAGTCTCTCGGGACCGTGCCCAGAAAGCGACTGACTTCCTTCACTCTCCGGGGATTCCAGAGTCTCAACCACCCTCTGCGTCCATCCAGATCCACAGTCAGTGCCCCCTCCCACCAACACACAGAGTCCTCCCACACCGCCCCCTCCGCCACGCACACCCCAAAGAACCATTCTCTCCTCAGAGGCACCTGGCAGGGTCACTAGTTCAGGGTCAGCCAATGACCTGGACACCCGAGTCTAAGGATGCTCCCCAAGAGGGCGAATGACTGAGTGATCTGTTATTGTGCGAAGACAGCGCCAGATTTCCTCCCTCCCACCAGGCAGCGCTAAGACGGCACCCTGCGGGCCGGGCTCCATGGCTCAGCCGGTCATGCCAGCACTTTGGGAGGCCGAGGCGAGTGGACGGCCTGAGTCCACGGGTTCCAGACCCGCCCAGGCAACTCGGCAAGACCTCTCTCCACAATAAAATACAAAAAGTAGCCAGGCGTGGCAGTGTGCGTCTGTAGTTCCAGCTACTCAGAAGGCTGAGGTAGAAGGATCGCCGCAGCCCAGGAGGTCAAGGCTGGGGTGGCCATGAGCGTGTGTGACACTGCACTCCAGCCTGGGCGAGGGAGTGAGACTCCGAATCAAAAAAAAAAAAAAAAGAAGAGGTTCTGCAGACAGGGTAAGCTTCTCGTCTTGGAGGCAGCGAGGACGAGGGATGCCCACTAAAGACCCCCGTGCACACAACAAAGCCCTCCTCCCTTCCCTGCCATGATCCTTGCATTTCCCTGGGAGAACTCTTCCCTGGTTTCCCACCGTCTTCCCACACCCAAATCCTTACTGCCCTTCCCAAGGTCTTAGAAATTCTGTTAAGGTCTAGGAAATGCGCCCACCATTTCCTGCCACCCCCATTCCCCCAATAAAACTGCTTCCCGCACGCCCTCCTGGCTTCCAGGCATCCGGCCTCTGCGTGCAGCGCCCTCTCCCCCAGCTTACCAGAACTTGAAGATGATGCCAGTGGCCACAAGAACGATGATGATGGAGATGGTGATTGTGACGTAGAGCTGCGGGTCCACACCTGCTTGGGGCGAGAGGAAGTCTTAGGGAGGCCCGAGGGTGTAGGAGCCAGGAAGTGTGGGGGCCGGGCCAGAGAAGTGCTGCCATGTGGACCCGAAAGCCCAACTCGCTCTGCTTCTCTGTCCCTGTGTCCTTACCACCAGCTGTCCCGAGGCTTCAGCTCTTTTCCTCCGTTTTCCCAAGGGTTCGTCATCAAATCCCACGTGTACATGTGATGAGGGCAAGCCCCCGAGATCACAAAGAACCTGTCTCTCTGCGTAGAAACCACAGGGTGGGCCAGGTATAGTAGCTCACGTCTGTAATCCCAGACTTTGGGAGGCCCAGGTGAGAGGATTGCTCGAGCCCAGGAGTTCGAGACCAGCCTGGGGAACATAGCAAGACCTTGCTCTTTGGAAAAAAAGTTAAAAATTACCCGGGCGTGATGCTGTGCCCCTGTAAGTCACAGCTACTTGGGAGGCTGAAGCAGTAAGACCGCCTGAGCCCAGGAGGTCAAGGCTGCAGTGAGCGGTGAGAACAGTGCCACTGCACTCCAGTGGGGGCAACAGAGTGAGACTCGGAAAAGAAAAGGGAAGAAAAAAACCAGAGTGGAGATATCCGCGTCTCTGCCCAGCCCCAACCCCTAAACCACAGGCCCGTCCCTCCTTCAGCACTCCCTGAGCCAAGGTGTCACCCGGGCAGACCCTCATCCATGATGCTCCTCCCCTGGCATACTCCCACGCTGGTTTCGAGGTCCAGCTCAAATGGCAGCTCTCTGAAGGTGTCCTGATCCCCAGGCAGGAGTCTCTCCCTCTCTTCCTAAAACATGCTGTACGAGCCTCTCTGAGAGCATCTATTACGGGCTCCTCCCCGAGGGTTTGCGCGTCTGTCTTCTCTCGCGGACCTGAACTCCTCGAGGGCTGGGACAGAGTCTCCATCTCCATCTCCACCTCGCGTCCCGTGCCAGCATGGTGCCAGCATGGTGCCAGCATGGTGCCTGACCCACGTGTTGAAGCAGCCACAGACAAGGCCTCTGCCTCCGCCCTCGGCACAGCCCTCCCGGGCACTCCCACTCACCTTCCCCGCGGCCCCCGAACAGGAACGGCCGCAGGGTGGCAGGTGCTTCTCCAAGAATGAGCCCGTCGCCATCGCCCCGCATGGAGTCTGAGTTGGGGTGCGGGGTGGCGAGCCCGCGGGGCGCTGCGAAGCCATAGTCCAGGAATCCCGGGTTGGCGGAGTTGGGGTCCCCGCCGTCCTCTCGCGACACGGTGGGGCCCCACACGATAGCCCAGGGGTACTGGGACGAGGGCGGCCCCTCCTCGAAGCCCGACGGGGTGGCGGGGGGCGCGGTGCCCGGCGG
>NW_007080355.1:1690-2984 GCF_000164805.1 Carlito syrichta | reverse complement strand
GTCCGAGGTCTTCCTCAGCCGCGACCCCGACGTTCAGCCTTTACTGGGAAAGAGGGGCGGCGTCAGACCGCAGCCGGCCCCTGCCCCCCGCTGGCTCACTGGTCCAGCGGTTCGGCCGTCCCCGGCCCAGGCTTCTTAGCGCCTGCGGGGAGGGGCCGAGCGTGGCTCCCCAGCCAGCCCTCGCCCGCCTGCAGCTTCCCGGCGCCCGCAGCCCCTCGCCCGGGGGTCTGCGCCAGCTTTTCTGGCTTCCTTCCTCCTGGCTTCCTCTGCCCACAGCTCGCGGCTTTCCTCGGCCTCAAGTGAGAGCCAAGAACCTCGTGGTTCCTGGAGCACCTGCGGCTGGGGAGGGCGCCCGAGGCAGGGGCAGGGAGGGAGAGTCAACGCGCGCGGCTGGTGTGTGCCGGGACCCTCCCGGCCCCCCTGGCTGCTTGCAGCCGTGGCTCCAACGGCCCCAGAAGCGCATCTTCAGAAGAAAGGGAGGAAAGGGGGGGGGGGGGGGGGGGAGAGAAACTACAGGACAGAATTTCTGCTCCGAGTATTTAATCATCCAAGCGCACAGGTGCCCTCTGAAGGGAGGTGGAGTCGGGAAGAAGCCACCCCCTCACATGGCGCTCTCTTGGGCAGAGAATCCTGGGAGATCGGGTCGTTGGCTTGGAAAGAGGACGGAGCCGAGGCCGGGGGGTCCAGGCTCCCTGAGGGATGAGGATAAGACGTGCCATGTCCTCTGGACTCTGGGTCTAAATCTGCACATGGTATACTCCCAGGGAGTAACAGGGGACCGAGCCGGGCGTCCGGGAAGTGGGCAGCGGGAAGGGATGGGAAGGCGAGGGGCTGCCCCAGGGAAGGCTGGTTCAGAGGAGGGAGGTGCTGGCCTGGGGCGCTGGGCCAGGCAGAGCGGGCAGTCCTGGCAGAGAGGGAAGAGAGGAGACCAGAGAGAGGCACAGCGGCCCGGAACTGTGGAGGATGCTGGAGGGAGGACGGGGCAGGAGAAAAGGTCAAGGAGCGGACACAGAGGGCGGAGGGGCCACAGGCGCGTGGGGGCGGAGAGGCAGCCGAGAGGGAAAGGGCCCGGGCCGGACGTCGGAGGAGTGGAGGGCTGGAGTGGAGGGAAGGGAAAGGGGGAAGAAGGCGATGAGGAGGCAAAACGAGGGGAGCAGGCTGGACACAGACGGCAGCCGGGAAGACGGAGGGCTGCAAGGGACCTGCGGACAGGGAAGGAGACGGCGGCCGGGGGGAGGAGCGGGCGGGAGGGGACGGGCGTTCGAGCGAAGCGGCGAGGCGGAGAAAGGCTCCC
>NW_007080355.1:0-688 GCF_000164805.1 Carlito syrichta | reverse complement strand
AGGGGGCAGGGCTGGAGGCCGGCGGAGCCGAGCGGGGCGGGCAGACGGCCGTCCGAGTCCCTGGTTCCTGTGGCAAGCGTCCTCGCCGCCTTCGCCCCAAGAGTCACCCAGTGTCCTGCGTCCCCGGCCCTGTTCGCCCCCCTGCGGGCAGCGCCCTGAATCAGGGCCCGGGACGAGGAGCTGGGGAAGCAGTGGTAGAAAAGACCAGGCAGCACGTTTGACTACCCCACAGTTTGCTCCCGATGCCACCCTGGCATTCTCATAGGATGCGTTCTTTCCGAAGAAACCCAGAGCTCTTACTAAGTGGATCGTGTCACAGTTCCTGGGCTTTTCCAGCACGCCGAATATCCCAACTCCGTTCTGTGACTCACAAGGTCCCGTATGCCCTAGCCTTGTTTAGCCGCGGATTTCCTCTCCTGAGGCGTTCTGTGTCTGTAGCCAGCGGATCTGAGCAATGTTCCTAGAAGGAGACAAGTTCGATCTGCACCAGGGCCTTTGCACTTGCTGTTCCCTCTGCCGGGAATGCTTTTCTCCGGCTTTTCACGATGACTCCCTCTTTTCATCTCAGTCTCACTTAGCTGCAATGCTTTCTTCAATCTCCCTTCAAAAGTAGCCTCCCAGCCGGGCTCGTGGCTCAGCCTGTAATCCCAGCACTGTGGGAGGCTGAGGTGAGTGGATTGCCTGAGCC
>NW_007080354.1:5054-5778 GCF_000164805.1 Carlito syrichta | reverse complement strand
GACACGGCAGTTCCCGAATCGACATTTTACACAGGCCCCGGCGACGCCCGAATCTACCTTATACACGAGGTGCAGAGAGGCCCGAATCTACATTTTACACGAGACACGCCGGTGGCCGAGTCGAAATAAAACAACACAGAACAAAATAAAACAGAATCGGGAGAAAAGTCAACTTAAACCCGCCCCCGGCCCGGGGTGCGGGCGGAGGGCTGGAGGCCGGGAGTTCGAGACCCGCTGCGGCCACCTAGCCCGACTGCCTCTCTACAAAAAAAAAAAAAATCAGCCTGGCCCACACAGTGAGATCCCAACTCATTCAGAATAATAATAATAATAATGATAATAATAATAATGATAACAACAACATGAGGCCGGGCAGGGTCATCCCAGCTCTTTGGGAGGGAAACTGAGGCAGGAGGAACGCCTGAGCCCGGGAGGCCGAGGCCACCGCGAGCCGTGATCGGGCCCGCCTAGCGAGACCCTCCCTCAAGAATCACCACGACAACAACAACGACGGCGACCATAATAATAAGACCCTGAGGCCGGGCAGGGGGAGCCCGGGGCTGGGGGAGACCGAGGCAGGAGGACGGCTGGAGCCCGGGAATTCGCGATCCGCTGGGCCCACATAGCCAGACCCCGTCTCTCCACCCACAGACTCCGCCGGGCCCGCACAGTGAGACCCCCAACTCAATAATATCGCCCGCAATCATCATCATAGGACCAGGAG
>NW_007080354.1:2581-4738 GCF_000164805.1 Carlito syrichta | reverse complement strand
GGAAGAGGAAAAGGGGAGAAAAGGGGGAAAGAGGAAGAAAAAAGAGGAGAAAAGGGGAGAAAGGAAAACCAAGGAGACGAAAACCGGCGTGAAGAAAAAAGAAGAGAAAAAAAGGGAAAAAAGGTGAAAAATCAAGGAGATAAGAAAAAAGGGAGAAAAAGGAAAAAGAGGAAGAAAAAGAGGAGAAAAGGGGAGAAAGGAAAACCAAGGAGACGAAAACTGGAAGGAAGAAAAAAGAAGAGAAAAAAAGGGAAAAAAGGTGGGAAAATGAGGAGAAAAGAGAAAAAGGGAGAAAAAGAAAAAAGAGGAGAAAAGGAGAAAAAGGAAAAAGAGGAAGAAAAAAGAGGAGAAAAGGGGAAAAAGGAAAATCAAGGAGACGAAAATTGGAAGGAAGAAAAAAGAAGAGAAAAAAAGGAAAAAAAGGTGAAAAAACAAGGAGATAAGAAAAAAGGAGAAAAAGAAAAAAGAGGAAGAAAAAAGAGGAGAAAAGGGGAAAAGGGAAAACCAAGGAGACGAAAGCTAGAAGGAAGAAAAAAGAAGAGAAAAGAAGGAAAAAAAGGTGAAAAACCAAGGAGAAAAAAGGAGAAAAAGGAAAAAGAGGAGAAAAGGAGAAAAAGGAAAAAAAAGGACGATGAAAGCCAGAATGAAGAAAAAAGAAGAGAAAAAAAGGTGAAAAAACAAGGAGAAAAGAAAAAAGGGAGAAAAAGGAAAAAGAGGAAGAAAAAAGAGGAGAAAAGGGGAAAAAGGAAAACCAAGGAGGTGAAAATTGGAAGGAAGAAAAAAGAAAAAAAAAGATGAAAAAAAAAGGGGAAAAAAGGAGAAAAAGAAAAAAAAGGAGAAAAGGGGAAAAAGGAAAACCAAGGAGATGAAAATTGGAAGGAAGAAAAAAGAAGAGAAAAAAAGGTGAAAAAGGTGAAAAAACAAGGAGATAAGAAAAAAGGGAGAAACAGGAAAAAGAGGAAGAAAAAAGAGGAGAAAAGGGGAAAAAGGAAAACCAAGGAGACGAAAACCGGCGTGAAGACAAAAGAAGAGAAAAAAAGGTGAAAAAACAAGGAGAAAAGAGAAAAGGAGAAAGAGGGAAAAGAGGAAGAAAAAAGTGGGAAAAGAGGAAAACAGGAGAAAAAAGGAAAACAGAAGATGAAACCCAGAGTGAAGAAAACAGAAGAGAAAAAAGGAAAAAAAAGATGAAAAAACAAGGAGAAAAGAAAGAAGAAAAAAAGGGGAAAAAGAGTAGAAGGTGAAAACGCAAATGAAGAAAAGAGAAGAGAAAAAAAGGAGAAAAGAAAAAGAAGAAAAAAGGAAAAAAGGAGTAAAAAGAGGAAGAAAACAATAGAAAGAGAAGAAGAAAAAAGGAAAACAAAGAAGATAAAAACCCACATGAAGAAAAAAGAAGCAGGAAGAGGAAGGCAAAAATGAAGGAAAAAAGGAGAAAAAAGAAAAAAGGAGAAAAAAAGAAAAAAGCAGAAACAAACCAAAATGAAGGGGAAAAAGGAAGAAAGAAGAAAAACTGCGAAAAAGGGGAAGAAAAAAGGACCAAAGAAGGAAGACAAGAAAATAAAAACAAAAACGAAGGAAGAAAAAGAAGACAAAAGAACAAGAAAAGAAAAAAGGAGAAAAAGAAGAAGAAATCAGGAAAAAGGAAAAGAAAACGGGAAAAAGAAGGTGAGAAGGAACACGAAGAAAAAAAGGAAAAAGAGGAAAAAAGAAGAAAAAAACAAAGATAAACAGAAAAACAAGAATGAAGGGAAAAGAAAAAAGGAGAAAAAAATAAGAAAAAAGAAGAAAACAAAAATGAAGGAGAAAAAGGAGGAAAAAAAGGAGAAAAAATTGAAGGAGAAAAAGAAGAAAAAACAGGAGAAAAAATAAGAAGAAAAAAGAAGAAAATAAAAATGAAAGAAAAAAAGGAGAAAAAATAAGAAGAAAAAAAGCAGAAAAAAATGAAGGGAAAAAAAAAAAAAGTGGAGAAACCACCAGCGCCGTCCGTGAGGTGCTCTGCAAACGCGGGCTGAGTCACGCCGGAGCCCGCAGACCCGGGAAGCCCTCCTGGGTTTCCCCCCGGAGGCCACGTCTTCGGGGAGGGAGGAGGACTCGCCTGTTGTTTCCGGTTTTCTTTGTCTTTTCTTTTTTTTTTTTTTCTTTCGGAGTCGGGGTCTTGCG
>NW_007080354.1:2076-2441 GCF_000164805.1 Carlito syrichta | reverse complement strand
CCCGGCCTCCGGGGCTCCAGCGAGCCTCCCGCCTCGGCCTCCCGAAGTGCCGGGGTGGCCCTGCACGGCCTCATTTTGTTTTGATTATTATTGTTGTGGCTGTTGTTGTTGTTGTTATTATTATTATTATTATTATTAGGAGAGCTGGGGTCTGGCTCTGTGGGCCCGGTGGGTCTCGAACCCCCGGCCTTCAGCCAGCGTCCCACCTCGGCCTCCCCAGGAGCGGGAATGACCCTGCCCAGCCGCTGTTATTTATTATTATTTATTTATTATTTATTATTATTATTGCTGTTATTTATTATTTATTATTATTATTATTATTAATTTGTTATTATTGTTATTTATTTATTATTAGTAGTATTTAT
>NW_007080354.1:501-2049 GCF_000164805.1 Carlito syrichta | reverse complement strand
AAAAAAAAAAAAAAAGGTTAGAGACCCGCCGGGCCCACATAGCCAGACCCCCACTCTAAATAATAATAATCATAATCATAATAATAACGATAATGATAATCATAATAATGAACAGAGTTCGACGCCCACCGGGCCCACATAGCCAGACCCCAACTCTAAATAATAATAATAATAATAATAATAACGTAAAAGGAGACCCGCCGGGGCAACATAGCCAGACCCCAACTCTAAATAACAACAACAATAATAATAATAATAATAAAAAAGAGAGCTGGAGACTCAGCCTGGGCAACACAGCCAGACCCCAGCGAAAAGTAAAACAGGCAGAATCCGAGGCCGGACTGGGCCACATAGCCAGACCCCAACTCTACCGTAAGAATCACAATAATAACAGTAAATAATAACAATAGTAGAGTTGCAGCAACTCTCCAATAATAATAATGATGATGACCATAATAATATTAAACAGAGGCCAGACTGGCCAACACAGCGAGACCCCAACTCAATAATAATAATAATAATAATAATAATAAGAATCCAGACCCCAACTCTATAATAATAATAATAATAATAAAAAAATAGTGATAATAATAATAACAATAGACGCGGAGTTGGGGGCCAGCCGGGGCAACACAGCCCGACCCCGGCGAGTCTCCCCCCCACGCCCCTTTCGGAACCGGAGCGGGGCTGGGCTCGCCCCCGAGATCGAGCTGATACCCTGAAACCACACGGCCCGGGGCCGCCCCGCCGCCTCCCCGGAGGAGGGGCCCACGCGCGGGCGGCGGCCTTTCCTGTTGGTGCTTTGGTTCAGGCAGGCGGGGTCGGGCTGCGTTGCCCAGTCTGGCCTCCGACTCTGTTGATCGTTATTAGGATTATCGTCGTTGTTGTTGTTAAAGAGTTGGGGTCGGGCTGTGTTGCCCTGTCGGGCCTCTGCCTCTGTTGTCTATTATTATTATTGTTATTATTATCATTATTACTGTTATTACTATGATTCAGAGTTGGGGTCGGGCTGTGCTGCCCCGTCTGGCCTCTGAGTCTCTTGATTATTATTATTATTATCATTATTATTATTATCGAGTTGGGGTCGGGCTGTGGTGCCCCGTCTCGCCTCTGCCTCTGTTGTCTATTATCATTCTTGTTATTATTATCATTATTACTGTTATTATTATTATTATTCAGAGTTGGGGTCTGGCTGTGCTGCCCCGTCTGGCCTCCGAGTCTCTTGATTATTATTATTATTATCATTATGATTATTATAGAGTTGGGGTCGGGCTGTGTTGGCCAATCTCGCCTCTGACTCTGATATTATTATTACTATGATTCAGAGTTGGGGTCGGGCTGTGCTGCCCCGTCTGGCCTCTGAGTCTCTTGATTATTATTATTATTATTATTATTATTATCATTATTATTATTATAGAGTTGGGGTCGGGCTGCGTTGCCCCGTCTGGCCTCTGAGTCTCTTGATTATTATTACTATTATTATCATTATTATTATTATTATTATCATCGTCATCATCCTTATTACGCAGAGCGGGGGTCGGGGCGCGG
>NW_007080354.1:0-481 GCF_000164805.1 Carlito syrichta | reverse complement strand
CTCGCCCCCGAGATCGAGCTGATACCCTGAAACCACACGGCCCGGGGCCGCCCCGCCGCCTCCCCGGAGGAGGGGCCCACGCGCGGGCGGCGGCCTTTCCTGTTGGTGCTTTGGTTCAGGCAGGCGGGGTCGGGCTGCGTTGCCCAGTCTGGCCTCCGACTCTGTTGATCGTTATTAGGATTATCGTCGTTGTTGTTGTTAAAGAGTTGGGGTCGGGCTGTGTTGCCCCGTCGGGCCTCTGAGTCTCTTATTATCATTCTTATTATGATTATCAACATCATCGTCATTATTATTATCGTGTTGGGGTCGGGCTGTGGTGCCCCGTCTCGCCTGTGCCTCTGTTGTCTATTATTATTATTGTTATTAATATCATTATTACTGTTATTATTATTATTATTCAGAGTTGGGGTCGGGCTGCGTTGCCCCATCTGGCCTCTGAGTCTCTTGATTATTATTATTATTATTATCATTATGATTATTA
>NW_007080353.1:0-537 GCF_000164805.1 Carlito syrichta | reverse complement strand
AGCTTCCTAGCTAGCCAGCTGATTTAGCTAGTTGAAATAACCAGCTAGCCAGCTGGTTGCAACCTGATTTAACTAGCTGATTTAACTTCCTAGTCAGCTGGTTGCTAGCTGACTTAACTAGCTGACTTAGCCCACTAGTCAGCTGGCTAGCCAGCTGAATTATCCAGCTGGCTACCTATCTAGCCAGCTGGGTAGCCAGCTGACTTACCTAGCTGATTTAAGCTAGCAAGCTGGCTAGCCAACTCATTTAAATTGCTGGCGATCTACCTAGCCAGCAGGCTAGCCGGCTTACTTAACTTGTTGACTTGAACAACTATCCTGCTGGCTAGAAAGCTGAATTGTCTAGCGAGCTACCTACCTAGCCAGCTGGCCACACAGCATACTAAACTAGCGGACGTAACCAGTTAGCCAGTTGTCTAGCCAGCTAACTTAACTTACTGGCATCACTAGTTAGCCAGGTGGTTATCTAGCTGGCTTAACTAGCTAGGTACCTACCTAGCTAGTTGACTAGCCAGCTATCTTAAATAGCTGAATTAA
>NW_007080352.1:0-561 GCF_000164805.1 Carlito syrichta | reverse complement strand
CCGCCTCAGCCTTCCAAGTAGCTGGAACTACAGGTGCGCTACCATGCCCAGCTAATTTTTTGATTTATTGTAGAGATGACGTCTCACCAAGTTGCCCAGGAGGGTCTCAAACCCGCGGGCTCAGGCAATCCACTCACCTGGGCCTCCCAAAGCGCGAGATTACAGGCTGAGCCACTGAGCCCGGCTGTTAATACTATTCTTAATACTATTCTTAATATCAAAGAGAAGGAAAGATTTGGGTGACCATTACAGCTGACATAGGCAGCAGCGAAGTAATGAAAAGTACACCAGTTTGGTGTTTAAATGATAGTGCTGGGTGAATTATAATTCTGTTACCAACTGGCTTTATTCTTTGGCAAGTTTTGAAATAGCAAAGGCCTTCAGTTTCCTGTACATGATGGATCTGCCCCATATGTCTTACTGAGGAGTAAATGCATAAAATCATAAAAAATGTGACTGGCGCCAGGCTCAGTGGCTCAGCCTGTAATCCCGCACCTTTGAGAGGCTGCGGTGAGTGGATTGCCTGAGCCCGCGGGTTCGAGACCCGCCTGGGCAACTTGG
>NW_007080351.1:0-554 GCF_000164805.1 Carlito syrichta | reverse complement strand
GGCTGAGGCAGAAGAGTCACCGGAGCCCAGCAGGTCGACGCTGGGGTGGCTGTGAGTGTGCCACTGCACCCCAGCCTGGGCGACAGAGGGAGACTCCAGCTCAAAAAACACGTGCCCTCATCAGACAAAGTGAAGTGACGGCGGGGCTGGAAGAGCCAAAAGGTATCCAGGCGCGCCCTGCCTGACAAGCAAGGATACACTCCAGTAAGGGGGACGGGAAGAAAAAGCGGCGTCAACGCAAGGCCATGCGTGATGAGACTGAGACCCGGGAGGGCAGGAACATCAGCAGTCTCGAAGATGATCAGCACATGCCTGGGGAGCCCGCTGTGCCCGGAGGTGGGCACAGCCGACCCATGTTCCGTTCGGGGAGGTCAACGCTGGTCCCAGGTCACGTGACGCGCGAGTCGCTGCAACTCGGCTCTCCCGGTCTCCAACCTCCTAAGACGTCCCCTCGGACCAGAGGAGAGAGGGGGACGGGGCAGGGCCCCAGAATCCGCGCGGAGGAGACGGGGGCGTCAGCGGCCGCGCCGGGGTCGGAGCAGCCAGGGCGGGCG
>NW_007080350.1:0-867 GCF_000164805.1 Carlito syrichta | reverse complement strand
GGATGCCCCTCCCGGCCCGCGGGCCGCCCCGCCCCCGCGGGGTTCTGTGCACTTTGGTGAAGTGGGGGCCAGCGCCGCCCCCTCCCCTCCCCAGGTTCTTACAATCAGTGACTCGGAGATTTGGGGCCCCAGTGCCACTGCCCTCCCCCGCCCCGTGCCCGTCGTGCGTCATGCTGTTTTTTAAAAACCTGTTTCCAAATTTGTATGGAATGGCAACTGTTGGGGGGTCGGTTTGGGGAGGGAGGGTTTGCATGAGAGACACACACACGCACACCACACCGCACGCACGAGCAGGCCCGGCGCGGGCGTCCGGGGCAGAAGACGGTGAGCTCGCCGGCTCCCCCTCCCTGCAGGCCCCTCCGTCCCCTCCGGGCTGCGGGCTGGGGACGGGGACCTGGGGCAGCCCCTCCGCTGCGGGACTGTGCCCGGGCGGGTGCCCGGCGCCCGGCTCTGGCGTCTGGAGAGGGGTTTTTGTCCGAGGAGTGCTCCTGGCTCTGCCGGCGGGTGGGCGGGGGGAGGACCAGGGCTCCGGCGGGAGGCGTCCCCCAAAGGGGGCAAAGGAGAACCCCTCTCCAGGAGGCGGGGGATCAGGCAGCCAAACACACGAGGCAAAATGCAAACCCACAGGCGACACACCCACACACCCACCCACACACTCACACGCAATTTACCTTCCTCTTGTAGCTAAGATGAAACTCCCGTCGGACACCCGAAGTGCATTGCGTGTTTCTGTTCAGTTTAATGACGATTAATAAATATTTATGTAAATGAGATGCAAAGCCGACCGGTTTCTCACGGTGGCCTCATTTCGTGGGGGGGGGGAGGAGGAAGACTGAGCTGGGGTTGGGGTGATGGAGACAGAGTGTC
>NW_007080349.1:1721-2477 GCF_000164805.1 Carlito syrichta | reverse complement strand
GTCCTTCCCACCGCCACCCGTGCCCCAGGAGGCCCCCTCGTTGCGGGGATGCAGCCCACTCGCCACCCACACCGCCCCACTCCTAGGGGCCATGCTGATGGCCATCCGGCTCCGAGGCATGGATCCGGAGGAGACCTCGGCGCTGACCCAGGCCCTGGCCAAGTCCGGACTGCAGCTGGAGTGGCCAGAGGCCTGGCGCCAGCAGCTCGTGGACAAACATTCCACGGGGGGCGTGGGTGACAAGGTCAGCCTGGTCCTGGCACCTGCCCTGGCGGCGTGTGGCTGCAAGGTTAGAGACCACTTTCTTTCCGGGCCAAGCCTCTGACCCCAGTCAGCAACCACGCCTTCCACAGGCAGCTCCCGACCTCAAGCCTGGTCCAGAGCCCCGAGACAGGACCCAGGCTTGTCCCCACCCGACTCCCCAGTACAGAGCCTGGATGCCCTGGGGCCCAGACGAGGCCTGGAGCAGGGCCAAGACCCGCCCGCAAAACGCAGAGCTTCCGCTTCCCTATTGGCTCCCCCAGACAGCTCCCAAGGGAAGAGCGAGTACTCCTCTCCCTGTCCCCCATACCGGTGTCCCGAGAGACAGGTACCTGCCTCCTCCCTTATCCCCTCCTCAGCAGGGGAACACCCACCATAACTGCTTAAACGCTTTAAAACGCCAGCCAGAGCCGGGCTTGGTGGCTCGGCCTGTAATCCCGCGCTTTGGGAGGCTGAGGTGAGTGGATTGCCTGAGCCTGCGGGTTCGAGATCCGC
>NW_007080349.1:0-741 GCF_000164805.1 Carlito syrichta | reverse complement strand
CATCCCCAGCCCTGGGCCCCGGCCCTTCGCAACCTGAGTCAGCAGCCCTGAGTGTCCCAGGAAGCCCCAGGGTCTCCACTGCCACTGTCTCCAGCCTCCTCCCCCCCCAGCCTCCATCCTCAGTAAGAAGGCTGTGGAAGGCCTCTCTGCCCTGGTGGTGGATGTCAAGTTCGGAGGGGCCGCCATCTTCCCCAACAAGGAGCAGGCGCGGGAGCTGGCAAGGTCACTGGTGAGCACCTGTGTGGCCTCTGGGGACGGGCCCCGCCGTGGCCCCAACCCGCCCTCCCCGTCCCCTTCCCGCGGGCCCCTCCCTCCACCAGGCTTGACTCCAGCCTCACCTAGCAGTCCCTCGGTTCTTCCCTCACACCACACCTAAGAGGCCAACTGGCTTGGCCTGGGCCGGCGGATGCCTCCCGGGATCTCCACCCCAGGCCAGGTGCAAGGTCCTCCTGGCCCTCACCGCCGAGGTCTGGCAAGCCACCTGCGGCTGGGGCTGGAGCCCTACGACTCCGGGCCGCAGGATGCCCCGCGAGGCTCACCCACCGCGTCCCACAGGTGGACGTGGGGGCAGGCCTGGGGCTGCGGGTCGCGGCAGCGCTGACCGCCATGGACAACCCCCTGGGCCGCTGCGTGGGCCACACCCTCGAAGTGGAGGAAGCGCTGCTGTGCTTGGATGGCGCGGGGCCGCCGGACCTGCGGGACCTCGTGACCAAGCTCGGTGGGGGACGCGGGGCCGTCGGG
>NW_007080348.1:0-483 GCF_000164805.1 Carlito syrichta | reverse complement strand
TTTATTCATGTCCTTTTCCTTCTCTCCATGTAGTTGTAGGTATATCTGGAAAGTAGTAATTAGGATTTTTTTAAATGATAGTCCTGCGTCCTGTTTAAAAATAATCATATTTGGATTTATTAATTTTAATATTTAATTTTTATATTTTATTTAGTGTGACCTTATTCTTTATTATTTGTTAATCCTTTGTCAGCCAATTATGTTAGTTCAATTGAACATTAGTGTTCCATTGGTTTTATTTTACTTTATTGGTTAGGATATTTAAAATATTTTTGTATGTATAATTCTTTAAATTAATACTCCAAAAGATTGGTGGACTTGGATTAATTTGGCAAATTCTAAAAACAACATAAATGATTTCCATACATTCTGTTTTATTATTCCTCCTTTTCTGGTAAGTCATACAGCTGCTAGATCTGACTTAAAAAAAATTTTTTTAGCTGGGCTCGGTGGCTCAGCCTGTAATCCCGCGCCTTTGGGAGG
>NW_007080347.1:0-665 GCF_000164805.1 Carlito syrichta | reverse complement strand
GCGCCCTCCCTGCCTCGCCGCCGTGGTCAACTGCGCCCGAGGCGCGCGGGGAGCCCGGGCCGCGAGTCTGTGGGTGCCCGGCCTTGCGGCCTTGGATAAGTTGCCCTCGTCCGCCCTGGCCGGTGGTTCGGTAACCCCGACCGCTAGGCCGAGGCCCAGCCCGCAAGCTCCCCGGAGGGTCTGCCTGGCGGCAGGCGGCTGATCCAACCCCACTCCAGCCTCGAGCAGCCCCACCCCACCCGGCGGGGCCCGGCCGCACATTCCCGGGGGGGCTCCCGCGTCCCTCCGGCCGGCGTCGGCCTGCGCCTGGAGCGCGTCCCGCGTGGCTCACCGGCCCCGGCGCCTCCGCCAGACTCCCCTCGCCTTCCGAGAACAGCCAGAGCCGCCCGGATGGTTTATCTCCTCGCCTCGGTCCCTGCTCTCCCCGCCGTGCTCGGAGACGACCCCAGGAAAAAATGGCACGAAGACGATAAGCAACAGCTCGACGCACCCTCGACACAGCGCGGGCTTTTTCTGGGTGAAATGTACAGATTCCCTCAGGACAACGCGGGGAGAAGTCTTTCCCCTACTCCCTTCCAGACCCAAAAACAGCCAGACCGAAGGGCCAGACCTTGGCCCAGGAGGTCATTTGCCCCCCTGACGCCCCCCCCCGACCTTGGCCTCCC
>NW_007080346.1:0-639 GCF_000164805.1 Carlito syrichta | reverse complement strand
GCCTGGACCTGCTGGGCTCCGGTGATCCTTCCACCTCAGCCTTCCAAGTAGCTGGAACTATAGGCATGTGCCATCATGCCTGGCTAGTTTTTTTTTTATTTATTATAGAGATGAGGTCCCGTCAAGTTGCCCAGACTGGTCTTGAACCCATGGGCTCAGGCAATCCTCTCACCTCGGCCTCCCAAAGTGCTGGGATTATAAGCGTGAGCCACCGCACCCAGCCTTCCAATCTCATTTCATGCCCACAAATGCCTTGTGAGCTAGGAACAATCATCCTTACTTTATAGATGAGGCATCTGAAGCTCAGAGGGGTTAAGTGACTTGTCCCAGAACACACAGCTGATATGTAATCGAGCTGAGACATATACCCAGATTCTTCTGAGGCCCCTTCTGCTTCTCCTTGGCAATTGCTAATGAGTGTCTCATAAACATCGCACCTGTGACGGACTGAGAATGGCCTTCTCTGCAGGACATCTGGGCAGGCAGACCAGGAGAGGGGCTTCCATTGGGACCCTGGGAGAGGCACTGAGGAGCCTGTGGTCATCTTGGGCATGAGAGTGTTGAGCTGATGGGGAGGGTCTCTCACACACTAGAGTACTTTTTTTTTTTTTTTTTGAGTTGGAGTCTCACTCTTTGTCG
>NW_007080345.1:0-666 GCF_000164805.1 Carlito syrichta | reverse complement strand
CCTAGGCTGGAGTGCAGTGGCACACTCACAGCCACTGCAGCCTTGACCTGCTGGGCTCTGGCTATCCTTCCACCTCAGTCTTCCAAGTAGCTGGAACTACAGGTGCGTACCACCATGCCCAGCTAATTTTTTTTTAAACTGTTGTAGAGACAAGGTCTAGCCAAGTTGCCTAGGTTGGTCTTGAATCCCTGGGCTCAGTCAATCCTCTCACCTCGACCTCCCAAAGTACTGGGACTACAGGCGTGAGCCACTGTGCCTGGTTCAACCTGAGTTTTATAGGGGATATTCAAACCACAGTTAAGTTCCAAAGAGAGATGGAGCTCCAAATATTAGGAGGTTGGAAACCAAGGATGGGGTGACAGAAACTGTAGTCAGTGATGCAGGAAGAAAACCAGAAGAGTTCGGAGTCTCAGAAGCCAAGTGAAGAAAGGGCCTTAAGAATGAAATCTGGGCCGGGCTCAGTGGCTCAGCCTGTAATACCAGCACTTTGGGAGGCCAAGGCGAGTGAATTGCCTGAGCCTGCAGGTTCGAGACCCGCCTGGGCAACTTGGCAAGACCTCGTCTCTACAATAAATCAAAAACTAGCCAGGCGTGGTAGCGCGTACCTGTAGTTCCGGCTACTTGGAAGGCTGAGGCGGAAGGATCACCGGAGCCCAGCAGGTCGAG
>NW_007080344.1:0-695 GCF_000164805.1 Carlito syrichta | reverse complement strand
CCGGCTGACTTTTGATTTATTGTAGAGATGAGGTCTCGCCGCCCAGGCGGGTCTCGAACCCGCGGGCTCAGGCAATCCACTCACCTCAGTCTCCCAAGGCGCAGAATGACAGGCTGAGCCACCGAGCCCGGCTCAGACCCTGTCTCTAAAAAACTAATTGGCCGGGCTCGGTGGCTCGGCCTGTCGTCCCAGCACTTTGGGCGGTCAAGGTGAGAGGATTGCCTGAGCCTGCGGGTTTGAGACCAGCCCAGGCAACTTGGCGAGACCTCCTCTCTACAATAAATCACCAAAACAACAACAACAAAAGACTAGCCGGGCATGGTGGCGTGCACCTGTGGTTTCGGCTACTTGGAAGGCTGAGGGGGAAGCATCCCCGGAGCCCAGCCGGCCGAGGCCGGGGTGGCCGTGAGCGTGCCACTGCTCTCCAGCCTGGGTGACAAGAGTGAGACTCCAACTCAAAAAAAAGTAATAAAAATAAAACCCATTGGACTGTATGCTTTAAGATGGCTAATTATGGGATGTGCGTTTCACCTCCATTTTTTTCTGGGTCTCGAGTCCCGGGTGGGGCAGGGCGGGCTGGGCTGGCTTGGTGCCCGCTTTGGGGACACGGGTGTTTGTCTGGGCCGCGGGGCCCTTCGCGGGCAGTCTCCCTTCCCCAGGCGCAAGCCAGGAAGACCAGGTGGACGGGGGGTTCC
>NW_007080343.1:0-942 GCF_000164805.1 Carlito syrichta | reverse complement strand
AGCTAGCTTACTCAACCAGCTGACAACCCGTTTGCTAACTAGCTGGTTACCTGATTCAATCATCTGACTTAGTCTGTTAGCTAATTAGCTAGGTAGCTGTCTTAACCAGTTGACTATAGTAGAAAGCTGACTTAACTAGCTAACTGAGCTAGCTGACTTAACTGGCTGACATAACTAGCTAGCTAGCTGAATTAAGTACCTGAATTAAATAATTAACTGAGTCAACAATTTGACTGACGAGTTGTCGCACAAGTTCCCTCGGTTAACTACTTGGCTGGCTGTTTTGCTCACCTAACTAGTCATCTGACTATTTGGCTGACTAGTTAGCTGGCCTAACTAGTCTGTCAACTAGTTAGCTGAGGTATCTTGTGAGTTGACAATTTGGCCGACTAGTCTGCTTATAGATTAGCTGACTTAACTAGTTGGAAGTTTAGTCAGCTGTCTGGTTAGCTGACTTAACTAGTTGGCTGGAAAATGAGCCGACAGTTGAGCTGACTGAAATAGTGGGCCAGCAAGTGAGCTGGCTGCTTAGCTGACTAAACTTGTCAGCTGGTGAGTGAGCGTACTAGTCAGCTGACTTTACTAGTACCGGTGTGTGACTCAATATTGTCAGCTGACTTAGCTAGTCATCCCTCGAGTGAGCTGACTGGTCAGCTGACATTAGTTGGCTGGCGAGTAAGCCGACTGGTCAGAAGACTTCACAAGTTGACTGACGATTGAGCCGACCATTGAGTCATCTTAACTAGTCGGCCAGCAAGTGACCAGAGAGGTCAGCTATCTTTACTCAATGGCTGGCAAGAGAACTGGTCTCTGAGCTGACTTAAGAAGTCGGCTAGTGTTCAATCCGACTAGTTACCTGACCAGTTGGCCTGTAAGCAAGTCAACAAGTTAGTTGATATGTTGCCTGGCGAGCAAGCCAACTAGTTTGCTGACCGGTTGGCA
>NW_007080342.1:0-594 GCF_000164805.1 Carlito syrichta | reverse complement strand
ATAAACCCTGTCAACGTTAATTCAATTACCTTACATAATCCCTAATTACCATTTAACCATCGGAAACCATTAGTACCAAAAAAGGGAGTAGAGAAAGCAAAAGATAGATAGATTTATTTGTTAACATAATGTGTGCTAAAATATACAGTTATACCAGAAATGGAAAAATAAGAAAAAGAAAAAGAAAACCAAAGCTATCATGTGTAATACTAGACTGAGTGGAGATTGATAAATAATTTTAATTCTTTTACTCATATAGAAGCTTTTGTTTGTTTGTTTTCTTTTGTTTGTTTGTTTTCTGAGTCAAGGTCTCACTCTGTCATCCAGGCTGGAGTACAGTGGCATGATCACAACTCGCTGCAGCTTCGGTCTCCCAAACAGCTGGAATTACAGGCATACACAACCATGCCTGGCTAAATTTTTTATTTTTATTTAAAGACAAGTTCTCGCTCTGTAGCCTAGGGTCATACCAACTCCTGGCCTCAACTGATCCTCCCACCTAAGACAAAGTGCTAAGATAACAGGCATGAGGTACTGTGTCTGGGTAGAATACAAATTCTTAAGATCAAAACTGAGCTCTTTTCCCATATGAAG
>NW_007080341.1:0-685 GCF_000164805.1 Carlito syrichta | reverse complement strand
TTTTTTTTTTTTTTTGAGTCGGAGTCTCACTCTGTCATCCAGGCTGGAGGGCAGTGGCACATTCCCGGCCACGACAGCTGGGCTCAGGCAATCCTGACTCAGCCTTCCAAGTAGCCGGAACTACAGGCACGCGCCACCATGCCCGGATAATGTTTTTATTTATTGTAGAGACGAACTCTCGCCAAGTTGCCCAGGCTGGTCTCGAACCCGTGGGCTCATGCAATCCTCTCATCTCAGCCTCCCAAAGTGCTGGGATTATAGGCATGAGCCACTGCGCCTGGTGTTAGTATTCCAGATTCAAATTGTGCCCATCTTAGACAACTTTTTTTTGAGTTGAAGTCTCACTCTGTCGCCGAGGCTGGAGTGCAGTGGCACACTCATGGCCACTCCAGCGTCGACCTTCTGGGCTTCAGCGATCGTTCTACCTCAGCCTTCCGAGTAGCCCGGAACTACAGGCATGCGCTACCACACCCGGCTATTTTTTATTTTATTGTAGAGACGAGGGCTCGCCAAGTTCCCCGGGCTGGTCTCGAACTGGCGGGCTCAGGCAATACACTCGCCTCGGCCTCCCAAAGTGCTGGGATGGCAGGCTAAGCCACCGAGCCCGGCCATTTAGACAATTTTTTATTTTATTTTATTTTATTTTTTGAGTTGGAGTCTCACTCTGTCGCCCAGACTGGAGTGC
>NW_007080340.1:0-499 GCF_000164805.1 Carlito syrichta | reverse complement strand
GGAGCCCAGCAGGTCAAGGCTGCGGTGGCCGGGAGCGGCCACTGCACTCCAGTCTGGGCGACAGAGTGAGACTCCAACTCAAAAAATAAATTAGTTAATTAAATTAAATAAATTAAAAATAAAATAAAATAATTATTTATTGTAGAGATGAGGTCTCTTCAAGTTGCCCAGGCTGTTCTCAAACCCATGAGCTTAGGCAGTTCCCTCACCTCAGCCTCCCAAAGTGCTGGCATTACAGGATTGAACCATTGTGCCCATCTGTGCTTTTTTCATTTGCTTAGTTTTAATCTTACCTGTTGATAATTCTTCCTCCACCATTTCAATCCAGTTTCCACATGGTCAAACCAAACCAGAAATCCATTAACTCAGGTCCTTTTCTGAGACTTTCTTTTCCTGGAACCGCCTTCTTTTCTGTTGAAGACTGGTTGCTTTCTAGACGTGTTTCAGAGCAGTTGTTCTATAATCTCTCTTTACTACCATCTTGAAAATTTTTTCTGCC
>NW_007080339.1:0-794 GCF_000164805.1 Carlito syrichta | reverse complement strand
AGAGTCTCACTCTGTCACCCAGGCTGGAGTGCAGTGGCACACTCAAGGCCACCGCAGCCTTGACCTGCTGGACTTAGGCGATCCTTCCACCTCAGCCTTCCAAGTAGCTGGAACTACAGACACATGACACCATGCCCGGCTAATTTTTGTGATTAATTGTAGAGACAGGGTCTCATCAAGTTGCCCAGGCTGGTCTCCAACCCCTGGGCTCAGGCTGTCCTCTTGCCTTGGCTTCCCAAAGTGCTGGGATTACAGGCTGAGACACCCCACCCGGCAATAAACTGAACATATTTGACGTGAACAATTTTATAATTTTTGACATATCTATACACCTGTGAAGCTACAAACAAAAAAATAATGCATGTTAGTCACCCCCCAAAGTTTCCTTATGCCCCTTTGTAATTAATCACAGCCCAACCTACGGGCAACAGCTGATCTGTTTTGTTGCTTTAGATACATAGAATCATACAGTTCACACTTTTTTTTTTTGTTTGAAATGAGGTCTCATTATGTTACTTAGGCTGGTCTCAAACTCCTGGCCAGAAGCAGTCCTCCTGCCTCAGCTTCCTAAGTAGCTGAGATTACAGGTGCACACTACTGCACCCAGTCAGTTTACACATTTTTATATGGCTCTTTCACTCAGCATAATTATTTTGAAATTAATCCATGTTATTGTGTGTATCAATGGTTTATCCCTTTTTTTTTTTTTTTTTCATTAATCAGTATTTTTTATTATGGTTTTGTGGGGTACAGTTAAGGGTTAGGTGTACAATGACGTTTCATTCAGGCACCCT
>NW_007080338.1:1741-2598 GCF_000164805.1 Carlito syrichta | reverse complement strand
TAGGCTCACTCACCAGCTTACCTGTTAAGGCAACTCACACTTTGGCTCTCTTGCAAGTCAAGTAGTTAAGTTGGCTCAACTGACGGCTCACTTGCTGGCCGACTAGGTAAGTCTTCTGACCAGACAGCTCACTCACCAGGTGACTAAAGTTAGCTGACCACTCAGCTCATTTGCCAGTCAACTACTTAATTCAGCTGACCAGTTGGCTTACTCGCTGGCCGACAAGTTAAGTCAGCTAACTGGTAGGCGACTAGATGGCCAAGTAGTTAACTAAGCTAACCAACTGGCCAACTAGTTGGACCACTTTCTCAGCCGTCATGTTAGCTCAGCTAACTAGTAGGCTGAATAGTTAGGCCAGCTAAATTGTTGGCCATCTAGTTGGCTGACTAAGTAGGTCAGCAAACCAGCCAGCCAACTTGTTAAGAGAGCTACCTAGTGGGCCAACATGTCAGTCAGCTAGTTAACCGAGCTAAGTAGTCAGGTGATTATTCAGCCGAATGTTAAGCCAGCTACCACGTCAGCCTAGTAGTCAACCAATGTGTTTAACCAGATAAGTAGTCTGCCGACTCGTCAGCCAACAAGTTAAATCACCCAGCTAACTTATTAAACAACTAGTTAAGCCAGCTACTTAAGTCGTTTAACAACTAGTTAAAACAGTTAGCTAACTCATTAACCAACTCGTTAAGTCAGCTAGCTACTTCATTAGCCAACTAGTTAAGTCAGCTATCTAAGTCAGTTAACTAACAAGGTAACAAGCTAAGTAAGCTTGCTAAGTCAGCTGGCTCACTAGTTAGCTAACTATTTAAGTCAGCTACTTAAGTCTGCTACCTAACTAGATAGCTAATCATTAAATCAGC
>NW_007080338.1:0-824 GCF_000164805.1 Carlito syrichta | reverse complement strand
CAGCTGGCTAACCTGCTGGCTAGGTAGGTAGATAGATTAGTTAGCTGGCTAGCCAGCTTGCTACCTTAAGTCAGCAATGTAAGTCAGCTGGCTAGCCAGCTGGCTAGATAGGTAGCCAGCTAGTTAAGTCAACTGGGTAGCCAACAGAGTAGCTGGTTAATTCAGCTAGTTAAGTCAGCTGGCAACCATCAGGCTAGGTAGATAATTCAACTCATTAGTTCAGTTGGCTATACAGCTGGTTAGCTAGTTAAAAAACTAGCTAATTTAGATGGCTAGCCATCTGATCAGCTAGTTATTTCAGCTAGTTAAGTCAGTTGGCTGGCTAGGAAAATAACTATATAAGTCAGCTAGTTATGTCAGCTGGGTAGTTAGCTAAGTCAGTTAGTTATGGCAGCTGGCTAGCTAGATAGCTAACTTGGTAGCTAGATGGTTAAGACAGCTAGTTAACCCAGCTGTTTAGGTATGTAGCTAGCTGGTTAAGTAAGCTAGCTAAGTCAGTTTGCTATCTAGTTAAATCAGCAATATGTCAGCTGGGTAGCCAGTTGCCTAGCTGGTAAGCTAGCTAGTTAAGTCAACTGGCTAGCTAGCTAGCAAGCTACTTAAGTAACCTAGTTAAGTCAGCTCACTAGCCAGTTGGTTAGCTAAGTAGCTGTGTAGTTAAGTCAGCTGGCAAGCCAGCGGGCTACATAGGTAGCTAGCTAATTAAGACAGCTGGATATCAGCTGGCTAGCTAGGTAGCTAGGGAGTTACATCATCCTGCTAGTCAGCTGGCTAGCTAGTTAAGTCACCTAGTTAAGTCAGCTGGCTAGACAGCTGACTAGTTA
>NW_007080337.1:0-714 GCF_000164805.1 Carlito syrichta | reverse complement strand
AAGGCTGAGGCGGAAGGATCGCCAGAGCCCAGCAGGTCAAGGCTGCGGTGGCTGGGAGCATGCCACTGCACTCCAGTCTGGGCGACAGAGTGAGACTCCGACTCGGAAAAAAAACCACAGCTGGAAGGTACACAAATGCTCATCTGCAGTACAATAGATGTATCAATTGTGGTACATTCACATAATGGAAAATTGTAAACAATGAAAATTAGCGCATTGCTATCACTTACAACATCATGGATAAATCTCACCAAAAATATTGTTGAGCAAAGGAAGCTAGACACAAAATGCTATCTGATTCCATTTTACATAACGTGCAAACCAGGCACAACTAATCCAGTCTAGCATTATTGCTTCTGGGATTCTAGAAATTTTTTATTTCTTGATCTGCTTGTGGTTACATAGATGTGTTTACTTTGTGAAAATGTATAGAACCAGCTGGGCATGGTGGCTCACACCTGTGATCCCAGCTACTCTGGAGGCTGAGGTGGGAGGATCTCTTGGGCACAAGAATTAGATGCGGCAGTGAGTGATGATCATGCCACTGCACTCCAGCTTGGGACACAGAGCAAGAGTGTGTATCTTAAAAAAAGAAAGGAAGCCGGGCTCGGTGGCTCAGCCTGTAATCCCGCACCTTTGGGAGGCTGAAGTGAATGGATTGCCTGAGCCCTCGGGTTTGAGACCCGCCTGGGCAGCGAGACTTCATCTCTACAA
>NW_007080336.1:0-603 GCF_000164805.1 Carlito syrichta | reverse complement strand
AAATCTGCTGCTATTCTGATTGGTCTTCCATGGTAGGTAATCTGGCCTTTTTCTCTTGCTGCCTTTAGGATTTTTCATTTTGTACCTACTTTGTTTAGGTGAATTATTATGTGTCTGGGAGTTGGTCTTTTCATTTGTTGTCTTGCAGGAGTTCTTAATCTTTTGTGTTTGAATTTTCACGTCAGTGATGAGATGAGAAAAGTTTTCTTCAATAATCTCATGAAATGTTTGTTCCAATGTGGCCTCTGTTTCTCTTTCTGTTTCAGGAAGGCCAATTGATCTTAGGCTCTTTCTCTTGAAGTAATCGCTCATCTCGTGAAGGTTTTGTTCTGTCTTTTCAAGCTTCTTTTCTATGTTTTTGACAGTTTGGATTAGTTCTATATTTTGATTCTCAAACTCTGAGATTCTTTCTTCTGCTTGGCTAATTCTGCTTTCCTTACTTATCAGTTTGTTATTTATTTCATTCACAGTATTCTTTATTACTGTTATCTCAGTTATGAACTCCTTCCTAGTTTCTGCTTTTCTCTCCTCATTCTTTTTAATCTCTCCATTAATGTCTTGATATCTAGGTTTGTAGTTTGAGACCAGTCATTCTGGGGGTAC
>NW_007080335.1:0-709 GCF_000164805.1 Carlito syrichta | reverse complement strand
AACTGGCCAGGACTTGCGTGCCCACCGAGAGAAGGCTGGTGTTCGCCTCCTTTCTCCAGCAGGGCGTCCATGGCCAGGGACACCCTGCACCGCTGGGCCCTGGGGAGAGGGCAGGGCGTGTTCACCCGGGCCTGGAGCTGACGGACGCCCCGGCTGAGGCTCACCGGAGCCCCCATGGTAGGGTCAGGGTGAGAGGGGCGTGGGGGCCTTGAAGGCGGACTCTGGGCACCCTTGACCTGCAGAAGGGCATGGGGCCGTCCAGCAGCTTCCCCGCAGAGGCTTAAGGTGTCAGGCGCTCGCTGGGAGTTCCTGGGCGGGGACTTGATTTCAGCCTTGGCAAGGCTGGGCCTTGAGCCGGGTGGCTGGCGACGCCACCCCGGCCAGCGAGGCCCCCCACTCCAGGGGGGCACCAGAAGATACACTCGGGCGAGGGAAGCAAGGGCTGGGCTCGGGGCCTGGACAGCCCTGGGAGCCCCGGCGGCAGGTGCACCAAGGGAGGGCGGGCGGAAGGAGAGGCGGGAGCCCAGGGGAGGAGCTTAGCCTTTCTCCAGAGGCGTGGCAGGGTCGGGGTAGGGCGACCAAATGCTGAGGCGGTCTCAGGTGCAGGGCCTTCTGGAAACAAGGAGGGGGCGGGGTCGGGCTGAGGGTCTGAAACGGCCTCTTGGCTCCCTTCACGCAGGGGGAGACGCAGAGGAAGTGCAAAGCGGGA
>NW_007080334.1:2161-2857 GCF_000164805.1 Carlito syrichta | reverse complement strand
TAAGACAAACAGAGAATTTGTAGTGTGGAACAGGAAGTCCAGGGCACATCCAGCCTAAACCAGATGATCCAGCTCATTCTGCTATAATGTGACATTTCATCCTGAAATATATTGACAAGCCTGACATGCTGAGATATACGTGACATAAACATAATACAGACAAGATAAAAATGCCTCGTAAGTAGCTCTGTAGGACGAGGAAGACGTCCATCTTTCTAACTTCAGTCTAGAGGCTTCTATTTTGGAGTTTCCTTGTGGTGTCACTCTAGTTTTCTCCTTTTGTTTGTGCTTGTTTGCTTTACAAATGTACATGTTTCTCATAGGAAAATTTCTAATATGATAACAACTTTTGAAGCTTTTGATTTATGTGTCAAAGCTTGTCACTAAAACCACTCATGACATTTTCATTGTCTCAGGATTGTTTAAAAGAGGAGGCTTGATTTAATACTTTCCTATGACCTGAAATGTTGGTACCCACCCCCTCCCACTCCCTCCCACCCAGTACCCAATGTGATAGTATTAAGAGGTGGGGCCTTTGAGAAGTGATTGAGTCGGGAGGGCTCCACCCTCAGTAATAAGAGTAGTACCCTTATAAAAGTGGCTCAAAGTTGTTAAATGAGGATACAAAATTACAGCTAGGTAGGAGGAATGAGTTCTAGTGTTTTATACCACTGTACAACGGTTGTAGTTAACAAT
>NW_007080334.1:0-1164 GCF_000164805.1 Carlito syrichta | reverse complement strand
AAAAAAAAAAAAAAAAGTACTCAGTCTGAGGTATTTTGTTCTAGCAGCCTAAATGAACTAACACTAACAAAATGGACTAATGAATTTTGCCAACAGCTACAAACTACTTTCATGATCTAAGAGAAGGTCACTTAATGGAAGAGATGCCACGGAAGCCTTCTGCTCTCATAAGTGAGTGACAACACTTATGGTCTTGAAAGTCATGCTCAGTCCTTCCCTAGACGTGTTTTATTTGTTTGCTGGTCCCTCTTTGATTTCTCTAATAAATGAGTCCACTTTAGCAATGATTTTAGTTGTATCAGTTCATCCTAAAACGGATTCTGTCTCTCATTTGTTCTATCGTGACACACAGCTGGTTTTCAATTTACCAATGTCACTTCCAAAGGTTTTTATATATTTTCATTTTATTTACTTTTGAGGTCCATTTTGTTTATTTTCGCCAAACATATGATCATTTCCAAAGTGTTTTTTGTTAGCTCACACACCCAGCAGGGCCTCCAGAATGTGAGATCAGGCCCGCAAGGATGTGGGTGTCTGGTATGCAATCTGATGCTGTATGAAAGATGCAAAGAATTGCACAGAAGTTAGATTAGAAAATATCGTTTATTTAGAAAGTAAATTAGAGAGCAAGAAAGAGAAGATTCGCCTCCCCAAGATAGGGCGGGGGCCAAAGCCCATAACTCAAAGAGCACGTGGCCACACTATACCTTAGCAAGGCAATGGCAGCTGCTTGAATTCGTTTAATCCTTCCCTTTGATGAAGGAAGGTCATTAAGGTGATTGAGTAGTGGTCTGCTCCACATCATCACAAAGGGGCAGGTAAGCGCAGGTACTGATGTCAGGTGATGGAAAGCAGGCAGATGGGTGAGTTAGTCATATGATTGCTGCCATGGTGGTGGGCTAATGGGAGGAGGCAAGGGGAGGGGTTTTTCCTGCAAGAGATCTGTCAGACATTTCCAATCCACAAGCTCCTTAGCAAAAAAGTGGTCTTGTTATCATTTCTATGGCTTCGGCCAGCTAAGGGATGATATTTGACCTTCAACCAGGAACCTGAAAGTTTCTTACAGATTATTATGCTAGGCCAGGCTCGGTGACTCAGCCTGTGATCCCAGCGCTTTGGGAGACTGAGGTGAGTGGATTGCCTGAGCCCGCGGGTTCGAGACCC
>NW_007080333.1:0-490 GCF_000164805.1 Carlito syrichta | reverse complement strand
TGTTTCCTTTCCTGTGTGGACTTGCTGGGAACATGGTGATGGCTGAGACAGTTTAATATTTAACTCAGGATCTCACATTTGAGAAAACAGTATACTTGGGGTCCCCACAGACAGCCCTCGATGACAAGAGTTTGGGGCCATCCAATAACCTCTAGGGCTGTGCCAGGAGCCCACAAATTGTCTGGAAGTGTCCACCCACTGAGACTGGCCTCTTGGCCACGTGGGACACTCAGAGGTCCCCCAGGAGAGTCTAATACCTTGTCTTCAGATATCAGGGATTGTCATGTGAGTGTGCTCTGAGGCCCCAGAGAGTGGGAACAGAGCCAGTGGGTCCATGGGCCCAGTCGAAAGACTGATTTCAAGGCCATGGAATGGACACTGACTGTCTTAGTCTGTTTGGGCTGCCATAACAAGGTCATGGACTGGGTGACTTGCAACAACAGAGGTATGTTGCTCACAGTTCTGGAGGCTGAGAAGTCTGAGATCAGCT
>NW_007080332.1:0-491 GCF_000164805.1 Carlito syrichta | reverse complement strand
GAGCCCAGCAAGCGAGGCTGCGGTGGCCAGGAGCGGCCACTGCACTCCAGTCTGGGTGACTGAGTGAGACTCCAACTCAAAAAAAAAAAAAAATCTTAAAAATTAAAGATTAAATCAATCTTAGAGAGAACTGTTTGATGTCTGTTTTGCTAGTGAGTATTTGTTGAATAAGTGTCTGTGGTCTAGATGTGTGCAGAATCTGGTGTGTGTGTTCCTTTCTTTAAAATCTAGTAGCAATGTTGAGGAAGTAGCATATGCTTACCTTAGAATGACTATCATTATCTACCAAGAACTCCTAGACCTAGTATGATGAATTGCCTAATTAGCATGGGTCAGTTTGCAACATCAGAGAAACGCTGACAGTTTAAGGAATAGCCCACATAGATGACAGGGATATAAAGAAAGCATAAATTTACATGAAAGATAAAAGTGCATTCTTTTTTTTTTTTCATTAATCAGTATTTTTTATTATGGTTTTGTGGGGTACAGTT
>NW_007080331.1:0-624 GCF_000164805.1 Carlito syrichta | reverse complement strand
CCCCACCCCCAGTCGCCTCTACTCTCCTTTCTGATTTTGCCTGTTCTGCATACCTCCAATTAAGCATGATCATGTAGTGTCTGTCTTTCTGTGTTTGCCTTATTCACCTGGCATGATGTTTTCACAGTTCACCCACGTTTTCTTGTTGAATAGGTCATATGTTGTATACCCACTCATCTGTTGATGAGTAAGCAGCCTCATAAAAATGTTGACCGGATTGTTTCCACCTTTGGCTCTTGTAAATAATGCTGCTGCGAACATTGGTGTCCATATATCTGAGTGTCTGATTTCAGTTCTCTTGGGTATATACCTAGTAGCAGAAACATTGGTGTGCACGTATCTGAGCCTCTGATTTCAGTTCTCTTGGGTACGTATCTAGAAGCAGAGTTGCTAAGCCACATGGTAACTGTACGCTTAGGTTTGTGAGGAACGATCCAGCTCTTCCACAGCAGCTGTACCACTTCACATTCCCACCAGCAATGCACAGGGCTCCAGTGTCTCTGTATCTTGCTGACACTTGATATTTTGTTCTTGATTTTGTTTTTTTTGTTTTCTGTTTTTTGGGGGGTTTTTTTGAGTTGGAGTCTCACTCCGTCACCCAGACTGGAGTGCAGTGGCCGCTCC
>NW_007080330.1:0-552 GCF_000164805.1 Carlito syrichta | reverse complement strand
TCTGGGATGCAGGGGAGTCAGAGAGGGGGTGGGGGCTGGTGGGCAATGCGGGAAGAAGTCAGGGAGGGCCCCTGGCCTGAGGGACAGGGACAGGGAGGGAGCAACGTGGTCACCATTGAGATGAAGAGCATGGGGGCTCCACCACGCTCCAAGTCCTGAGGGAGGGCAATACACAGACAGAGGGGAGGGGTAAGGGCTGGAATTGGGGCTGGGGGGAGCTTAAACCGGGGGATTGCAGCCGGCAACTCCAGGAAATAAGGCAGAGGCTCCCGCTGGGGGGCCGGGGGAGGAGGAAGGGCCTCTGAGCTACCACCAGGATGGGGCTTTAGGGGGCATCGGGGGACTCCGCAGCTGGCAGCCCTTGAGCTGGGGATCCTGGAGCGGAGAGGCTGACGCTCCCAGGTCGGGGCGGGGGTCACTGCAGCCCAGGACCCCGGCTGGGGCGCAGAGGGCAGGCTAGGGTGTGGACTCCCGATCTGGGAAACCCGGGACGGGGCGTGACCCCGGGAGGCCCGGGGCAGGCTGCTAAGTCTCAGGGTGCTCTCGTAGCCG
>NW_007080329.1:0-491 GCF_000164805.1 Carlito syrichta | reverse complement strand
CTTTTCAGCTGCACATCTGGGTCAGGCCAGCTTTTCTTCATACTTTCATCAATACAGTATATTACAGCAGATTGAACATAGAAGTAAATATGAGAATTTAGCTGTATTCTCTTAAGCTAGACATGAAAGAGATTTGTAAAATGTAAAAAAAAAATGTGTCTCCCCACTCAATCTTCTCATTTTGGAAAATGGTCATTTTTCAAAAAATATGTGATTTAGGATAACCTGTATTGGGTTATTGTTTTTAATGAATGAATACACATTTTTTAATTTCTCAGTTTTAATTTCTAATATTGGAAATATCTGCATCTGTAGCTTATAGTTTCTTAACCTTGGCACTACTGACATTTGGGGTGGATAATTCTTTGCTGTGGGGCTGTCCCGTGCTTTGTAAATAGCAGCATCTCTGGTAATTACCTACTAGAGTGAGACTCCATCTCAAAAAAAAAAAATTTTTTTTAATTTAAAAAAAAAGAGTGTAAAAGGTTGCT
>NW_007080328.1:53221-53936 GCF_000164805.1 Carlito syrichta | reverse complement strand
GCTGGGTGGAGCCCCGGGCCTGGGGCTAAGCAGCACCCAGGCCTCCCACTGCTGGGGGCGCTGCAGCCGGGCGGGGAGCAGGCAGGGGACGGTCGGGGCAGGTGGGGACTGTCGATGGAGAGGAGGAGGGGACGGACAGCGCAGGAGGAGCAGTTGTGGAGGAAGGGACGGACGCTGCAGGAGAGAACGGTCACGGCAGGAGGGGACAGTTGGTGCAGAGAACAGCCCCTGCAAGAGGGGACAAGCCCCTCAGGAGAAAAGAGACAGGGCAGAAGAGGACGGACGGTACAGGAGAAGACGGTCGCTGCAGGAAGGGACAGTCGGTGCAGGAGAGCAGGTCCAGTGGAGGGGGGGGATGGCCGGTGCAGGAGGAGACAGTCGAGTAAGGGGGGAGGGTCCCTGCAGAAGGGGACGGCTGTGCAGGAAGGGCGGGCGGTGGAGGGGGTGTCTTGGAAGGGGGAATGGTCGCTGCGTGGGGCGTGGTCAGGGAGACGGGAGATGGCTGCTGCAGAGGTACGGGCACGGCCAGTGCGGGTCATCTCAAGGGGAGGGAGGGTCATTGTGGAGGGAACAGCCCCGGCAGGGCTGGCTTCAGGCGGTGGGGACTGTGGGGACGGTCACCGCGAGGGTGAGGGGGAAGACTCTGGGGGGAGTTGCTCGCCGCAGGGGCACGGTCCCACAGGTGGGCGAAGGTGGCCGTGGAGGCAGAGAACGG
>NW_007080328.1:50591-52023 GCF_000164805.1 Carlito syrichta | reverse complement strand
GACTTGAGACCAGCCTGGGCGACATGGTGAGACCTCGTCTCTACAGAAACCAGAAAAGAAAAGAAACCAGCTGGCGTGCTGGCGTGTGCCTGTAGTCCCAGCTGCTCAGGAGGCTGAAGCAGAAGGATCACCGGCCCCGGAGGTCAGGCCACAGCTGCAATGAGTTGGGGTCATGCCACTGCACTCCAGCCTGGGATAGAGACCCCAACCCAAAAAATTAAAATTAAAAAAGGCCGGGTGTGGTGGTTCCCAGGACCTTGGGAGGCAGAGGTGAGAGAATCATTTGAAGCCAGGAGTTCACTACCAGCCGTGGCAACACAGCCAGACCCCGTCTCTACAAAAATAAAAAAACAGCCAAGCATGGGAGTACGCCCGTAAGTCCCAGCTATGCGGGAGGCTGAGGCAGGAGGATGTCTTGAGCCCAGGAGTTCGAGGCTACAGTGAGCTATGACCAAGCCACTGCACTCCAGCCTGGTGTCCAAAACACAAAACCAACAAAAAGGCGTCACAAATGTCCACGCCATCCCTGCACTGCCCGTGCTAGCCTCCGTGTCCCGCTACTCAACACACATACTGCAGCGAGCGCTCAAAGAGCTGCTTTCAACACCAGCAAGTTGGCCGCCTCGGCACGACTGGACCCGAGAGACTGACTGAGGACACCAACAAGAAAGTCAAAAGCTGGCCAGGCTCGGTGGCTCAGCCTGTCATCCCAGCACTTGGGGAGGCCGAGGTGAGTGGACTGCCTGAGTTCAGGGGTTTGAGACCAGCCTGGGTAACATGGTGAGACCTCGTCTCTACAATAAACCAGAAAATCAGCCAGGCGTGGTGGCGTGCACCATAGTTCCGGCTACTTGGAAGGCTGAGGCGGAAGGATCGCCTGAGCCCAGCGGGTCGAGGCTGCGGTGGCCGTCAGTGTGCCACTTGCACTCCAGCCTGGGTGACAGAGTAAGACCCAAGCCCCCGAAACCTAACACCATGAAGTACCAAGCAGGCATCTTCCACAGGAAACCACACACCAGACACGGGAGCCGCTTCACAACCGAGAAGCTGTGGAAACGGAGCAGGGACCTCGGCCAGCTCTGCTCCAAGCCACAGGCGGCAGAGCGAGGCCTGAGCGCTCAGAGCCCTTCGCAGAGGTTCCTGGAGTAGCCTCTCTGGGACCCACCGGCCCTCTTGAGGGAAAGCCTCAAGAGGTGGACACGGGACCAAGGTGCAGGTGGACAGGCTACAGGGACACGGCGGCACTGGGGGGGCTGAGGCTGGGCCGAGGCTGGGCCCAGGCTGGGCAGGGCCGGATGGCTCTCAGGTGCCGAGCAGCGCCCTGGCCGCACACCCTCCGACCAAGCCTGTCCCTCCACCACCCCTCCGCACTGGAGGCCCAGCCCCGCCATCGCCCGCTGTCCAGGCTTGGGCCCGGAGCCTGACTTTTCCT
>NW_007080328.1:48629-49905 GCF_000164805.1 Carlito syrichta | reverse complement strand
GCCCTCTCCCTGGGCATCTTCCGCTGATCTGATGCCAGCCCGGCTTCTGCTCCTCCCGGAGCTCCTGCTCAGCCACCCCCACCTAAGACCACCATCCCCTGCCCCGCCCCCGTTCTGTGCCTCCCAGGGAGGAGCCCCCGTTCCCACTGCCCTCCTCCACGCCGGGCACCCGGCTGTGCTCCGCCACCCCCACCTAGGAAGCCAACACCCGCCCGCCGGCCCTGCCTCCCCTCATGAGTTGCCCGACGCGCCCGGCTGCCAGGCACCCCACGGTGGCCACACCTGCTCCAGGCTCTATTTCTCCACCTGCAGGACGGGTGGGCCCTCTCACCCGTGTCCCACCTGCCAAGGTCCTGGGTGCCCTGGCCCGGGCCCTGCCCATGGGGTCCCCTAGGAGGCCAATGAACGGAGGGCGCTATGTCGCGGGGGATCCCACCCTGACCTCCACTGTGCCTCTGTTTCCCCAGCCGCGGCGGGATGGGGTGGTCCCCAGCCTGAGGGCTTACCGCTGTAGGAGTCAGGTGGCCGCGAGAGATCAGGAAGGGCGCCGGGCTGGCTGGGGAGGGTGGCGTGGTTGTGCATGAGGCCGGCGCTGCCAGCGAGGCCGTCCTCCGAGTGGCCGCCGCCAACCTGCGATGGGGGAGGAGCATCAGGCATGGGCCGGGTCCCCACCTCCGCCCCCGCCTGCCCGTCCGTCCCAGGACTCACCAGGCCAGCGGGGCGCCCAGCCAGTGCCACGGAGCCCGCAAAGCCTGAAGCCAGCGCCCCATGGCTGGGCAGGAGCCCGTGCAAGTCGCCAGTCGTGCCCACGGCGTGGCTGCGAAGCACGTGGATGGCCTCGTCGAGGTGGTCCTCCATCTTGTTCTGCTGCGGGGTGGGATGGGCCGTGAGGGGATGGGCCTCAGGGACCGGGCGCGGCCGCCTAGGGCCCCTCCTGGGAAGGCGTTTTCGGCCGGGCAGGGTGGCTCCCATCTCCAATCCCAGCACTTCGGAAGGCCGAGATGAGAGGATTGCCTGAGCCCACAGTTCGAGACCAGCCCGGGTAACTTGGGAGACTTTGTCTCTACAACAAATAAAATTAGCCCAGGCGTGGTGGCTTGCGTCTATAGTTCCGGCTACTCGGAAGGCTGAAGCAGAAGGATCACCTGAGCCCAGCAGGTCAAGGCTGAGGTGGCCATGAGCATGCCAATGCACTTCAGCCTAGGTGACAGTGAGACTCTGTCTCAAAAAAAAGACAAAAGAAAATGCTTTTTTTTTTTTTTTTTTGAGTCAGAGT
>NW_007080328.1:46615-47462 GCF_000164805.1 Carlito syrichta | reverse complement strand
GGGTGCCCCTGAATCCTCCTCCAGGCAGAGGTAGTGGCGGGGGCGCTTCTCCGGGCCTTCCAGAAACCCCCGGCTCTCTTTCCCTCTGTGCGCCCAGCAACGCCCGGACTTGTCCTCGTAAGGACAAGAAGGTCTGAGCACGCGTGGGGTAGACAGCTGGTGCCTAATAAGGACCCTCTGGCGGGCAAGCGACACATGCGTGCTGGAGCCCCAGCCTTGCTGCTGTGATCTCGGACCCCAGGCTCTGGCCCCTGTGGGCGTCCCCCCGGCCAGAGCCACGGACTGTGGCATGCTGCCCTCAGGCTCCCACGGCCTGGATGGCTGGGCCCTGCCTCCAGCCTTTGTGGGTGCTGCGAGCCAACCCCAGGCCACCTCCCTGCCCCCCTGACGGCCTGGTCACAGGCGATGGCTTTAGAGGACTGGCCTGGGGCCACCTCCTCCGGGGACCCTGCCGGGACTTGGGAGTCTCCCCTCACCAGCCCTTTTGCCCTGAGATGCAGCAGGACCCTCAGGGCGACCTCTCCCTCCCTGCCGGCCGGGCCCCTACAGACCTGCCAGGCCCTGGGGGGAGCCCACGGGGGTGGAGGGGCTGGATGAGAAGTTATTGCTGGAGTGGTCCGGGGAGTAGATCTGCAGCAGGACGGGGGAGACAGCAGTCAGAGCCGGCTTGGAGGCACCGGCCTGGCTGCCCCCGCCCACGCCCGCACCTCACCGAGGCCAGCGCCTTCCCGAGGGCGTCCCCAGAGCTGCCGGCCGTGGTCCCACGGGAGCCTGTGGGCAGAGAGAGGTGAGGCGCGCGCCCAGGGCCTGCCGACGCGCCTGGCTGGGGAGTCCCGGGGGAGCCTGC
>NW_007080328.1:42701-45089 GCF_000164805.1 Carlito syrichta | reverse complement strand
CTGGGCCCCTGGATCCCTGGATCCGGCCCAGAGCCAGGAGAGCCCGGGCGGATGGGGAGGCTGCCTCCGAACCAGCCCCGGGCGGAGGGCAGTAACCCCATCACAGCTCGCCGCAGCCTCGGCCTCCTGGGCGCAGGCAGTCCTCCCGCCTCAGCCTCCCAAGTAGCTGGGACTACGGGTGCCACCACGCCTGGCTAATTTTTTGCTTTTTTGTAGAAATGAGGTCTTGCTATGTTGCCCAGGTTGGCATCAAACTCCTGGCTTCAAGCCAGCCTCCCTCCTCGACCTCCCAAAGCGTGAACCCCTGCGCCCAGCCTACCCATGCCTGTCCAAAGTGGCCTCGGCCACAGGAGCTGACGCTCCCCCAGAGAGATGAAGGCTGGCCCGCAGGAGACATTTCCCTGACTGTCACTTGGAAGCAGTCCCTGTCAGAGCTGGCCCTCGGGCGGGGCTGGGCGTGGAGCCCACCGGGCAGGCGCCTCAGCCCCCGTGTGGCCAGACGCCCCCACTGACGTGCTGTGGCCTCTGGCAGGGACTGCCCTTCAACCTCGGGGTCACGGGAGGAGCGTGGCCAGTGGGTCCCCACGTCCCTCCCACACTCACCGAGGAGGGAAGACCCGGCGGAACCTTCCGGACCTTCTTGGGCTGCGGGTCTGTGAGGAGCAAGAAGAGTGAGCGGGGCCCCCCGGGCCACCCACTGCCCACAGCGCCGGGGACCCTGGCCCTGGGAGGGGTCATGAGAGCAGCCCCGCCCCACAGGGAGAGACTGGCACGTCCCCTCGGCAGAAGGGACTAGAAGCCCTGGGGTTTCTACACGGGCAGGCTCGGGGATGCGAAGTTCCACCGCGCTCCCAGCACCAGGGCCTAGGAAACGCGAGCTGGCCACACACGCAATGCGGCCACTCCGAGCCCCGGCCAGTCCAGGTGTCCCAACCACACCCAGCTGGGGCACACTGGGACCCCGCCTACAACTCCTGTCTCCCTTGGTGGGGACGGGCCTTGGCTTGGATTGTTCACACGGCTGCACTTTTTGTTGGTGCCTTCACTTTTTTTTTTTGAGTCGGGGTCTTCCCCTGTGCCCAGGCTGGAGGCAGTGGCATGCTCACAGTCATCGTAGTCTCACCTGCTGGGCTCTGGCGATCCTTCCGGCTCAGCCTTCCAAGGAGCCGGAACTACAGGTGCATGCTACCACACCAGACTAATTTTTGATTGGTTTTTTTTTTTTTTGAGTTGGAGTCTCACTCCGTCGCCCAGACTGGAGTGCAGTGGCCGCTCCCGGCCACCGCAGCCTCGACCTGCTGGGCTCTGACCATCCTTCCGCCTCAGCCTTCCGAGTAGCTGGAACTACAGACGTGCACTACCACGCCCTGCTGATTTTTTGATTTATTGTAGAGATGAGGTCGCGCTGCCCAGGTGGGTCGCAAACCCGCGGGCTCAGGCAATCCACTCACCTCAGCCTCCCAAAGGCGAGGGATTACAGGCTGAGCCACCAAGCCCAGCTAATTTTTGATTTATTACAGAGATGAGGTCTTGCCAAGTTGCCTGGGCTGTTCTCAAACCTGCGGGCTAAGGCAACCCTCTTGCCTCAGCCTCCCAAAGTGCCGGGATGACAGGCTTGAGCCACATGCCCAGCTCATTCTTTATTCTATTATGATCTTTTTTTTTTTTTTGAGTTGGAGTCTCACTACATTGCCCAGACTGGAGTGCAGTGGCCGGTCCCGGCCACCGCAGCCTCAACCTGCTGGACTCTGGCGATCCTTCTGCTTCAGCCTTCCAAGTAGCTGGAACTACATGCGTGTGCTACCACACCTGGCTGATTTTTTTATTTATTGTAGAGACGAGGTTTCGCCAAGTTGCCCGGGTTGGTCTCGAACCCACAGACTCAGGCAATCCTGTGTCGTCTTGGCCTCCCACAGTGCTGAGATCACACGCTGAACCACCGAGCCTGGCCTACTATCGCTTTTTAGAGGAAGGGCCTCGCTCTGCTGCCCAGACTGAAGTGTGAGGGCGCCACCACAGCTCCCGGCAGCCTCCATGCCTGGGCTCCAAGCCGTCCTCCCACCGCAGCCTCCCTAGTAGCTGGGATGACAAGCGTGAGCCACCGCACCAGTGACCTCTCTGTTCTGAACAGCCCTGAGGTTGCTGTGTTATGCTGCTGGGCTTGAGGGACCAGGCCGAGCTCCCCGCAGGAGCCCCGAGCAAGTGGTGTGCTCAGCCCGGTCTGGGGCGGAGCCTAGCCAGACCCTCGCTGGGCCCCCAAGCAGAGCCCCGGGAAGTGCGCCACCCACGCCCCGAGGCCGCAAGGGGGCCAAAGGCTTCTCCGCCCGAGCCCCCTGCATGCCAAGGACCGTGGCCGGCCGCACTGGCCAGCCTGCCCCCCGCCGCCCC
>NW_007080328.1:37607-42212 GCF_000164805.1 Carlito syrichta | reverse complement strand
CCCGGCCCTCCCCCCGGGGGATGGGCCCGGGACGCTCCCCGGCTGGGGCGCACGGCACCCCGAGTCCACTTGGCACTGTGCGCGCAGGGTGTGTGCCTGGCATGAGGGCTGCCCAGCCCAAGGCTCGGCGGGGGCCACGCCGCGACCCCGTGGCTTGCCCCCTGCTTGGAACGGCATAGGCCGGTGGCGCTGCCTCAGTTGCCCGCCTGCCCGGGGCATCTCAGCCCCCAAGTGAGCACAGAGGCCCCCAGCCCCAGCCCAAGTGGGAGGGGCCGCGCCTCCCCGTCCACACCGCCAGCCAGCAAACCCGCAGGGCTGTCGAATGCGGCACAGCGGAGCAACACGTGACACCCTCCCTCCCCTCACCTGAGTCAAGCTGCCGCCGCCCGTCTCTCTCCCAAACGGGGCATATGCACTCCGCTCGCCACTCTTACCTGCAGGGGAGGACGGAGGTCACCACCCGGCGCCCCGCACACACTGCGTGCAGCAGGCACTCAGCACATGCACAGGACTGAGACCTACGGGGACACACAGAGCCCTGCCTTCTCGGAGCCATTCTGTCCCCCAGCACTGGGCGTGGGAGCAGGAAGGGGACCCCCGCAGACCTAGGGCCAACATGGAGCGTTCCACAACCCCACGCCCGGCCGAGTCTGAGTCCCTGCTCAAGGTCGTGTCTTCCAGGTCACACGTGCTGCCCTGGGCTGTCGGCTCCTGAGGCATTTCTGTCCCGTGGGACTGGCCTGGGAGGCCCTGGCGGGGTCCCTGTAGGAGCCGTGCATGGCCTTTGTGTCCACCAGGCTCCACACCCAAACCCTGGGGCGCCCTCATGTTCCCTGCCCGGCAGCTCCGGGACAGCGGTCAGCTCTTGAATGAGCACGCACGCAGCGCCCGGCCCGGGTGCTGTCCAGGACGGCTTAAGCTGCTCGGTCACAAGGGAGGTCGGGCCTGGCTGCAGGGAACAGCCTGCCGGGGGTGCCCCCGAGGGTAACCCTGCCGCTGCTCGCACACCTGGATGCAGTTGCGCCTGCAGCAGGCACCTGAGGCTTTGGCTAAAACCAAGTGCCCGGTCCACGGCCGGCTTATCTCAACTATTCCCTGGGCGGGAAATGGCATCTCTCGGTCTATTTATTTTATTTTGTTTATTTTCATTTATTTATTTATTTATTTGTTGTTTTTTTTTTTTTTTGAGTTGGAGTCTCACTCTGTCGCCCAGACTGGAGTGCAGTGGCTGCTCCCGGCCACCGCAGCCTCGACCTGCTGGGCTCCGGCGATCCTTCCGCCTCAGCCTTCCGAGCAGCCGGAATTACAGGCATGCGCTACTACGTCCGGCTGATTTTTTTTATTTTTATTGTAGAGATGAGGTCTCGCTGCCCAGGCGGGTCTCGAACCCGCGGGCTTAGGCAATCCCCTCACCTCAGCCTCCCAAAGGCGCGGGATTACAGGCTGAGCCACCGAGCCCGGCTGGTCTACTTATTTTAAAAGTATAACTTTAGGCAGGGTGCAGTGGCTCAGCCCGTAATCCCAGCACTTTGGGATGCCAAGGTGAGGGGATTGCCTGAGCCCACGGGTTCGAGAACAGCCGCGCAGCTTGGCGGGACCTCATCGCTACAACACATCAAAAAATCGGCGAGGCCTGGTGGTGCACACGTGTGGTTCCAGCTACTTGGAAGGTCGAGGCCGAGGGATCGCCTGAGCCCAATAGGTCAAGCCTGGGCGGCCGAGTGAGACACCAACTCAAAAAGAAAAAGCACGATTCTGATCAACTCCCGGCACACACATGGCTGGGCCCGTCTTCCTGGTCTGCTCGGCGTGGTGACCTGGGGAGGCGCAGGCAGGCCACATCCCTGGCGGCGGCTGGCCCCATTCCCTCCACGGCGAGAAGGCCGAGGCTGGGAGCCGACGGGGCCGGAGCCGCCGGAGCCGCGGAGCCTGGGGGACGGGGCCGGAGCCGCCGGAGCCACGGAGCCTGGGGTCGCACGGCCTTCCTTCCTCCGGGGGCCCCGCCCGTCTCTCCCAGCTTCCTGGTGCCACCGGAGAGGCCACAGCAACAGTCACATGGCCCCTGCCAGCCTCGGGAGCCCTGGGGAATGTGAGAACGAGGCCAGAGAGCCTGGCGACCAGGGGCACAAGGAGCCCAGGCCATGGGCCTCACCTCCCTCGCCTGGGAACCAGGTGCAAGGCGCACAGCGCAGGCGGGAGCTGACCCGCGGCAGCCAGGTGCCCAGCCCGCTCCGGGGGAGACCCTGAGAGCCCGCCCGCGCAAGAGACCCTCCCAGGGAGAGACCCCCCAGGGCGAGATCCCCGCAGCTCCCCGAGGGCGAGGTCCCTGGGACCCCTCTAGGAGTGAGACCCCTGAGATTCCGCTAGGGCAAGACCCCAGGAGCCTTCCAGGGTGAGACCTCTGGGACCCTCTTAGGATGAGACCCCCGAGGCCCCACTAGGGTGAGATCCCCGGGACCCCCAGGGAAAGACCCCTTCTGGCCACTTCTAGGGACGAAACTCCCTTCCCCAGAGACGCCTGCGCTCCCATGACCCTTACCCTGCCCCCGACTCTCCCACAGGGGCCTGCTGGGGTCACTGAGCAGGAGGGACGGCCGTCCTGGCCTTAGGGTCCCTGGGGCGCCAGCCGCGATCTCTGGCCTGGCCCCTGGCCCCAAAGCCTCCGTCTGCTCATCTGCAGGATGAGCCGAGCCTGTGGGGGCCAGAAGCAACAGGGACGGGCGGCCAGGGGCCCTGGGCGTGCAACAGGACCTGGGAGCCGGCCTCACCCTGCCGTGAGGAAGACCCTGGGCGGACCCTACCCAGGTGGCGAGGCAGGTGCGAGGCGGCGCCTGGGACCGGTCTGCGGATGCCCAGATCCTCTGCTTAGGGCGATGCCGTCCAGGGAGGGGGCGGCCGGCAAGGGCAAAGGCGGCTGGACCCCGTGCCCTGGCCGCCCCCCCGGTGCTCACAGCAGGAGGAGCCACAGCCACCTCCAGCCAGACGCAGGACCAGCACGGCCTCTTGCCTCCACAGCCCAGGGGAGACCGAGTCACAGACTGCTGTCTGGGAACCCTGGGCATCGTGCCTCTGCTGGGAGGCCAGCCGTGCTCGCGGGTGGAGGCTGCAGCCAGCCCGCGGGCACATCCAAGCCGCACTCACCTCCAAGGCCTGGTCCCGGAAATGTGGACGAAGACAGGCTGCCGGGGGGCTCCCCGAAGTGCGCACCGTCGCCATAGGTCTGTGGGCGGCAGGCAGTCAGGGCACGGCCGGCCACCTGTCAAGCCGCTCTCGGGGCAGACGGGGTGCCCACGGACACACCTCAGCCCCGCTCCCCGCTTCGGGGGCAGGACCACACCCCGGGCCTCCCAGGACTCCTACCCGGCTGGCGTCGCCGTCCTGGTCGCTGGCGCCCCAGGAGCCTGGGCCGGGCCGGGCCTCGAGACCTGCAGGGCAGTGGGGGAGCAGGAGGCACCCTCATGACGGCGTTCTTCTGCCACTGCGGTCCACCCCGTCGGCCCAGAGAGGCCCGTCAGCAGTGCTCGGCCTGGAAACCCCGGACTCTGCATCCACGGCCTGCAGCTCCGGCAACTGCCCACTAGCTACCTCTGCTGGCAAACTCCTACCCATCTGTCAAGGCACCAGCCATCATGCCCACCCTGGGCAGAGCCTTCAACGTCACGCTGAGCCATGGGACTGGGCTATCTCCTGAGGTACAGGCTCTACTGACCCCGCGAAAGAAGCAGGGCAGACGGCAGACAGCAAGCGCCCCTCAACCCCCCTTCCCGCCACTCCCGAGGCGAGACGGGCCCCAGGCAGGCCGGCGGGAGGAAGGACCAGGCCCCACCCAGGAGCAGGCCGGCCCGGAGGCCGCGGCACAGAAGGGGTTACCAGCCCTGGCTGAGGACCGTGGTCCCCAGGCGGGCGAGGCGGGGGGGGGCCCTTATCGCCCTGCACAGGCTCACGGGGACACGCGGGGTGGCTGCCAGGGCTCCGGAGCCTTCCACGGGGGCAGCAAGCCTGCTCGGATCCGTCCCGGGCTGCCATCCTCGGTGAGCCCCAGAGCAAGCACGCACAGTCCCGGGCCCTCAGCCTGGCCACAGGCCGACCCCTGTGCCTCAGTTTCCCTCTCTGCAAGCGGGGACACAGACAGCTCCCTCTGCCGGACTGAGGTGTCCATGGCCCACCTGTGACCGGCCTCACCTGCCCCCAGCCCAGCAGGATGGGCCCCACGCAGCCTCCGCCCCCTCCCCCAAGCCAGAAAGTGTCTTCCGAATCACAGGCTTCCATTTTGATGCCTTTGTGCTCTCCCTCCTCCTCAGGGAACTGGCGTTTAATAGCTGTCTAATTTGCATGATTATGCATATTAATCTCCCAGTCTGATGAATATTCGTGTCTCATTTAGCTTCCCCCCAGTCAAAAATTGTGACTATTAGTGGGGGCTGGGACACGGCCTTGGCGGGCGGGGGCCAGGCGGGGCTGCGGTCTCGGAATCCACAGGGCAGGTGTTGCCAGGTCTGGGGCCCTCAGCCTCCCAAGATCCGAGGCCCTCACGCGGGTCCTGGCAGGCCGAGGCCAGGCAGGCGGGCTGTGGGCCCGGGCAAAGCACGGGGAGGCCCGGGCCCC
>NW_007080328.1:36246-37587 GCF_000164805.1 Carlito syrichta | reverse complement strand
CACGGGCAGCCCCGGCCTCCGTTTCCCCCTACGCCGACTTGCCTCCCGTCCCACAGCCAACCCCCACCACAAGGGGCGCTGGTGGTGCCAGGGCCTGGGCTGGGCCCACAGGAGGCTTTTCCCGCCCTGGCGCGGAATCGAACATGGGAAGACCCGGCTGCGGCAGGGATTCCCAGCTACCTCGGCCGCGGCGCAGACAGCAGGCCCCGCTCAGCCTCCCCCCCCGAAGTGACAAAAGTAGGGACCCCCCCACCAATACAATTATTGACGTCCCACACCAATTAATTACGCGCTTTAACAGCCCAGGCATGAATATTCACGGCACATCCCTCTCGCGTGCTCTAATTAAGACGTACAACTGGAACAAGAAGCTGCCATGGAGCGTGACTTCTTCCCAACTTCTCTTCCCAAGGCTGGAGGTAACTCCACAGAGCCCTGGGGAAGAATGTCTCCCCATCGGGAGGGGCCCAGGAGCCGCTGGGTGCCACCCACACCTGGCCTGGCCCAGCTCCGGGGGCAGGGACGGCCCCTGTCCAGGCACCTTGGGGCAGCAGCTGCTGCCGGGGCTCCGAGCCCGAGCGGACTCCTGCCGCAGCCGGGTCCCCTCCTGAGTGTGACACCAGGCCGGCCCTAGCCTGACGCCCCTTTGCGGACACAGGATGAGCCTCCAGAAGGCACCAGGGCCGCCGGGGAGGCCTGAGGCCCCCGGAGGTCAGCCCGGTGTTCGTAGACGAGCTTCACCTCCCCGGGGCTGTGCCCACGTGTCCGCACACCTTCGGCAGGCCTCTGGCAGCATCAGGGCTGGTCGCCACGGAGACCATCCCCTCCCCAGCCCTGCACGGAGGGGTCTCTGAGGGCCAGAGAGTGGCCGGGGATCAGAGCCTCCAGAAGGAGCCCTGCCAGCAAGGCCAGGCACAGCAGCGCACGCCCGCAACCCCAGCATCCTGGGAGGCTGAGGCAGGAGGATCGCTTGGGCCTGAGCAACACAGTGAGACTCTGTCTCTGTGGAATACGCTGTGATTAGCAGGGCACAGTGGTGCCTGCCGTTCCACACAAGGCCAGGCGGTCCTGGCCCAGCTGAGCCTCGGGGACCTCACCCTGCAGCCCCAGCCGGTATCAGGCCGGAGCCCTGAGGCTCACCAACTCCTGCCTCACCCGAGACCCACCTCTGGGCCTCAGACTGGCCAGACACCAGCTTCTGGCCCCCCGGGCTGGCCTGGCAGCTTCCTCCCGTTTCCTGCCGATGCCCTGCCTGGCTCCCCCCAAGCTCTCCCAAGGCTCCCCATTGCCCTCAGGGTGCGGAACAGGTTCCTCCCTGACCCCCCCCCCCCCCCCCCCCCC
>NW_007080328.1:32663-36226 GCF_000164805.1 Carlito syrichta | reverse complement strand
CCCTCCCATCCCGGCCCCCATCTGGGTCCCCGGCACTGCCCAACACAGAGCTGGGCCCCCAACACCCGTCTCCCAGGCCTTCCTTTCACTCGCAGCAACTGACTGCCCGCAGAACTCTTGAGGACCGAAACGTCCCCACCGGCCCCATCCAGCCAGGAGCCGCCTGTGACACTCAAGCCCGTGCGTGGGCAGCGGCTGCCTGTAAGACGGCGCCGCCTGCCAGGCAGAGGCTGAAGAAGTAGCAACAGTCGTGACCACAACCACTGTGGCCACAATCGGACCAGAAAGCAGCTCAGTGGCGAGGCCGTCACACACGGCTGTCCAGGCGACACCAAGTTCCGCGAGACTCAGTAGCCAGACGGGCCACAAGCCCGGGGTGCATGTGGGCCTGAGCCTGCCAGCCCTCCCTCTTTTTCCTTCTTGTAATTATAATTCTCGTTATCTGCACACAGGCGGGTTCTCAAACTCCGAGCCTCAAGTGACCCTCCCACTTCGGCCTCACGGCTACACTGAAACTATGCTCGCAACGAGAGCCCCGAGGACACCCGAAGTTGTCCGCCCTGATACCCCACCAGGTCTGTCCCTGGCGGACTGAGTCTGAACCTGGGGGGTGGTGACCCACCTTCACAGCAGTTCAACCACAAGGAGGTCAGGCTGCACCTTGACCAGGGCCACGAGGCCCCCCTCTGCTTGGTCATTTTGGGGCATGCCCCCCCAAGAGATGAAAGCATAGACTCCAGGGACGGGGTGGGGCCAGCGCGCCCTTCAGCCCCAAATCAGAGACTCCTAGAACCTGCGCCAGGAACGGCACGAGGCCCAGCGCTCCCACTCCGTGTCTTCTCTCATTCCGCAGAATTTCCACTGTTGTTTTTTTTTTTTTTGAGTCGGAGTCTCACTCCGTCGCCCAGACTGGAGGGCAGTGGCCGCTCCCGGCCACCGCAGCCTCGACCTGCTGGGCTCTGGCGATCCTTCCGCCTCAGCCTTCCGAGTAGCCGGAACGACAGCCATGCACTACCATGCCCAGCTGATTTTTTGATTTATCGTAGAGATGAGGTCTCGCTGCCCAGGCGGGTCTCGAACCCGCGGGCTCAGGCAATTCACTCACCTCGGCCTCCCAAGGCGCGGGATGACAGGCGGAGGCACCGAGCCCGGATATCTCCATTTCATAGATGAGGACACAAGACACAAAAAAGCCTCACACAAGCAACCAGCAGAGTCTCTATAAACTGATACACGTTTCCTAGCAAGACACAAACCTGCCAGTCTCAGGTGAAGCGACAGTGTTTGCTCAAAGTGGCGATTCAGAAACACTGTGATTCAGTGGCTCAAGCACTCTGGGAGGCCGAGGTGAGAGGACTGCCTGAGCTCAGGGGTTCGAGACCAGCCTGGGCACTTGTTGAGACCTCGCATCTATAATCAAATAAAAAGTTAGCCGGGCGCGGTGGCGTGTGCCTGTAGCTCCGACAACTCGGAAGGCTGAGGCGGAAGGCTCGCCGGAGCCCGGAGGCTGAGGCTGGGGTGGCAGTGGGCGTGCCCCTGCCCTCCAGCCTGGGCCATGGAGTGAGACTCCAACGCAAAAGCCAAACAAATCGATGAAACGTGGCTAAAACGGACGGTTATTTCCCAGAAGATGTTGAACGGACGAGAGCAAAGGACCTGCCTGACGGGCAGGCGAGGCACGGACAGACGCCCGCGGCAGCCACGCGTCGTCAGTGGCCCTGGCAGGGCGGAAGCACAGAGCGCCATAAGGCCTCGGCCCCGCCGCAGACCCGCTGAGCTGGGGAGGGTGCCCGAGCTTCGGGGCCATGGCAGGAGGAACACTGCTCTTGGGACACCAACGGGCGGCGATGTGGACCGCTGGCTGGGACACGGCCTGGGCAGACAAAGCAGACAGGTCGAGAGGTCTCCGGGATCGGCAGCAGGCCTGGCCATCACAGGTAAGCAGGGCCGGCCCGAGTGGGGACCCCGCAGGGCGATTCTAGAAGCCGTACAAGCAAAAAGGCACCCAGCTCCACACCAGGACGCAGGGAAGGCTGCGTGTCCAGGGACGGCAGGCAGTCACTTGGGAAGCCAAGCCCCGGGAAAACACGAACGGTGAAGGGCGTCGGGACGACAGAGACAAATCACGGCAACATCCCTGTGCCGACCCATCAAGAGAAAGAGACAGCCGGGCTCGGTGGCTCGGCCTGTCATCCCGCGCCTTAGGAGGCTAAGGTGAGTGGATTGCCTGAGCCCGCGGGTTCGAGACCCACCTGGGCAGCAAGACCTCATCTCTACAACAAAACAAAAAATTAGACAGGCATGGTGGCGAGTGGGACTCCAACTCAAAAACAAAAAACAAAAAAAACAGTTACGTATTTCCAAGTAGTGAGGCTTGTTTCTTTCTCCTTTTTGGCCTTTTACTTCTAGTTTTACTACCTTGTTCTCCGAGACACGGCTTCTACTTTTTGTCATGTGAGCTTTGCTTTGTGCCCAGCGTGGTCGACTTTTATGAAAATGGGCGGGGCCCCAACATCACCTGGGAGTCTCCCACAGGCCCCTCTGGCCCTGGGTTCAGAGTCCAGGGCCAGGCGTGTGTTTGAGCAGCCCACGAGTGGGCCGGACACACACCCGACCGGGAGCTGCCGTGGGCATGACCCTGACCGCTCCGACTTCCTGGTCCTCTGCCTCCCGCCCGGTTTTCGCGTCCTAGCCCCTGCCAAGGACATCGAAAGCAAACCCCTACCCCCAGCACGTCTTCTTTCTCCAGGGCATCTTCAGCCTGGAACAGTGAGGTACAGCGAGGGACCGATCATTTCATCCTGGCCAGACTGAAAAGAATCTTACAGGAGGCACCAAAACAAAGTGTGTCTGTCCTGGGACAGTGTGACGGGGACAGGACAGTTCTGTGATTTTTTTTTTTAACTTTAAACGGGGCCTGGTTTTATCCCGGGCTGCAGGGCAGTGATAGGAAGTGTAGTGATAGCCCACTACAGCCTCAAACTCCTGGGCTCAAGCGGTCTTCCCATCATGGCCGCCTTAGGAGGTGAGACTACAGGCACCACCACAGTCAGCTAATTTCTTAGAACATTTTTTTGCAGAGGCTGGGTCTTGCTATCTTGCCCAGGCTGGTCTGGAACTCCTTACCTCAAATGATCCTCCCACCTTGGTCTCCCAAAGTGCAAGATCGCAGGCATGAGCCACCACACCTGACTCAGTTCTGCATCTTTTCTTTTTGAGTCAAGGTCTCACTCTGCTGCCCAGACTGGAAGGCAGTGGCGTGATCACGGCTCACTGCAGCCTCGACCTCCTGGGCTCAGGTAGCCAACCCCTCAGCCTCCCGAGTAGCTGAGACGACAGGTGTGTGCCACCACACCCGACTCATTTTAAAATTTTTCATACAGAAGGATCTTTCATGTTATGGAGGCTGATCCCAAACTCTTGGCCTTGAGCAATCCTCCCGCTCCGGTCTCCCAAAGTGTCGAGATGAAAGGCGTGAGCCACTGTGCCAGGCTCAGCCCTGTATCTTGGTTGTAGTGGTTGCTGTATGACTCTACACAAGGCATAAGACTGCGCCAAACCAC
>NW_007080328.1:28686-32529 GCF_000164805.1 Carlito syrichta | reverse complement strand
ACACACACACACACACACACACACACACACACACACACACACACACACACACACGCAGGTACAACTGGTGAAAGCTGAGTAACCTGTAGATGGTACCAACATCGGCTTCCTGGATTTGACACCATGTGTCTGCTAAGCAGGCTGTCACCATGGGAGGTGGCAGAGTGCGGGGTGCGTGTCCCTCTTCACACAGCCTCTGCACCTCCCTGTGACTCGATCACAACCTCAAGGTGAAAAGCTGCTCAACTGGTCTGGTGTCTGGCTCATGCCTGTGATCCCAGCACTTTGGGAGGCCGAGGCGGGAGGATCCTCTGAGCCCAGGAGTTTGAGGCCAGCCTGGGCAATGGAGCAAGACCCTCACCTCTAACAAAAATCAAAAACCAGCCGGACACGGTGGTACCTGTAGTCCCAGCTACTTGGGCAGCTGAGGTGGGAGAACTGCCTGAACCCCAGAGGTGGAGGCTACAGGGAGCTGTGACTGCACCACTGTACTCCAGCCTGGGCCACAGAGCAAGATCCTGTCTCCAAAAAAAAAAAAAATACATACACATATCCCCCCTCCTGCCGCACCCACGAACGTGCTGACAGCGACCCCTCCGAGGGCGGGGTAGACGCCCGTCCTGCAGGTGAGGAAACTGAGGATGGGGAAAGCAGCCACAGGCAGCGAGAGTGATGCCGTGTCCAGGGCCTGGAGGCGTGAGGGGAGGGGGCGGGGAGGGGCTTCCTCAAGCTGGGGTCTCAGGGCAGGTTCCGTCCTGCGGTCGTCTCCAAGACCAGTTGGGGGTTGCCGGCAGCACCCCTGCCCATGGCTTGGACTGAACCGAGTCTCCCTGCCGCGTCCAGGAGACGCAGCGTCCCGGGCTGGACAAGCACGCCGCGTCTCTCCAGGATGCGACACACCCACGACAGACCCCCTCAGGAACTCGGGGTATGAGGTGAGACTCCCCACCCCGCCCATCCACCCACCAGGTACTGCTGAGAGTCCAGGGCAGAGGTCGAGGGAGGAGGGTGGGCCGCCGGGTGCCAGCACCACCTCCTCCAGGAAGCCCCTGGGGCCCGAGCCTCTGTTCCAGGCAGGGACGCGTCAGCACCCCCAGTTCCTGGCTGTTTCCGGGGGGCTGGTGGGGATTTCCACGCCCTGGGAGCGCTCGGCCACCCCTGCAGCCACTTCCTCTGGCAGCGGGGAAGGCCAGCTGGCAGATCGCCTCCCTGGGGGCAGGGGTGCCCGAGCTCCAGCCTCCCGCAGCCCCCCAGCGGGTCTCGGAGACAACAGCCAGACAGAGCCTTCCACCCCGTCACAGAGCCGGGAGGGACACGGCCCAGGAGGACCAATCGCAAGGCCCAGGGAGACGGTCAAGTCCACCGAAAGCCAAGGGTGCTGAGGCTCTGACGGCCTCAGGACGAGCCGCGGCCTCCCTGCCCAGACCACAGCCGGCACGGCTTCCCAGGACCGACCTTGCTACCCAGAGTCCTCCGTGGTTCCCTGCCGCCCTGGAACAGGAGGCAGACCTCCTCCGTGCCTCAAGGCCTGCACGGCCAGCCTCGGCCCCTCCTGCCCCCCCTACGCGGCCTCCCATCCTGCGTCAGGGCCTCTGCACGGCCTGTTCCCGAGGCTGCTCCGTGCACTCACGCTGCGCCTGCGGCCTCTGCCGACCCCCTCGGAGGACCCCGCCGGCCTGCGCTGGGGCCGTCCCTCCCTGCGCTGCCCGACCCTCACCGTCCCTTTGGCCCTGCCCACGCTCCCGGAACCGAGTCGTCGTCCTCTGGCCTCACCCGTCCGTCCTCCCGGCGGCCGTGCCATCAGCCCGGAACGTTCAGACCCCAGGAACGCCGCCCCAGCCCCGGGCAAACCATGACGGCTGGTCACCTCAGCGCCTAGCCCCGTGCCCGGTCGGCGTCGAAGGCATCTCAGACAGAACCGGCCAGAGCTGGGTCTCAGCAGGCAGGCGGGGCTCGGCGAGGGCTGGGATCCCGCCCCACGTCTCGGCATCCCCCTCCGACTGACAGGGGCTGGAGCCCCCACCCCCACGGACCCAGCCCCACGCGTCCCCAGAGCAGGCCCTTGCCAGCACCCAAGCAGGCCAGTTCGGGGCCGACGCTGGGCCCGAGAGCTCAAGAGGGTGCCCCATCTGGGCTCCCGGGCTGGCCCCGCCGGCCCGCCCTCCCTCCCGACAGCCAGCCCCCTAGTCTCCGGGGGGCACAGGACCTACCTGGGCCTCCGAACTGCGTGCCAGCCAGGGCTGCGGGCCGGCCCTTCCCATTGGCCACGGGCAGCGGGAACATCTGCGGGGGGACGGAGAGGTGAGTAGGATGGGGCGCGTCCTGGGATCCCGGCTGGCCCATGCCCACGCCCGCGACCCGAGAGCAGGGGATCCCGCCGCATCACGCTGGGGGAGAGCATGGCCAGTCCCCAGCGTCCAGGATGCAGACCCGGCTGTCGACACCGCGCCTGTGCCAGGGCGGGCAGCCCGCTCAGGGCCGGAGCAGGCGGCTCACCCCAACGTGGATGCGCAGAGCCTGGGGGTGCCAGCCCGGCTGGTACTTCCAGCACCCACCCCTGCGCTGCCCCCACCCACAGGCCGAGGAGACAGTCACGCATCCCCTGGGGGCTGCGTGCCCAGAGGCTGCTCCCTACGCCCGTGAGGGCGGCTCAGGCGCACGGGGCAGAAGGGAAACTGAGGCTCAGAGAGGCAGCGGACGGAGGCAGAGCTGGGAGAGAGCCCAGGGACTGGCCAGACGCTGGGGGCGTGAGGAGACCTGCCCTGCGGGCCACTCCTGTGCTGTCGGCGTGGCGGTGTGGGGTGACCTGGCTGCCCTTCCCGCCCCCCACCCAGGGCTGGAAGGCCCTAAAGATTAAACAGCTTAGCAGCGTTAACCGGGAAAAGCCAACAGCAACACCCCCTTCGGCCACAGGAAAACCAAACGGGACCCTGCCCTACACGGGCCAGGTGTTCAAGATCCTGCTGGGGCCGGGACCACAGGGGCCGGGACCGGGCGCTGACAGCCCAAGACCTGCCTGGCGCGTGGGGCCGGGCACAGCTGGGGTCGAGGGCTGTACCCCAAGCCCGAGGAGGACCCGGGAAGCAGGCCGCCGCCCCACCCCACGCTGCACCAGAGGCCCGAGACCACACTCGTCCAAGCCTGGGGAGTACGAAGAGGCTCGGGAAGCCAGGCAGGAAGGTCTCCCCAGACGCACCTCTTGCAGGCCTGGCTGTACCCACCCTCCCCGGTGCTGGTGCCCCGCTGGGGAAACTGAGGCCTGCTGGGGAGAGGGGCTGGCCTGAGCCAGGACCAGAGGCAGAGGAGGCCGGGGCTGGTGTGGGCGGCGGAGCCGACTGCTTCTGTTTTGCTCCGTCCTCGGGGTGCCAGGGCTGGGCTGACGTGGCACCTGCCACAGGGGCACCGAGCCGTGCCCTGTGGGTGCACAGGCCTCGTGACTGCCAGGACCAGCCCCTGCACCTCTCGGAGTCTGGGGTTTCTGCTCCGCGAAATGGACGCAGGGCCCTGGCCATGTGGGATGTCATGAAACCCAAGGCTCGTCGGCCAGTCACCCACAGCTGGGGTCCAGGACGCCCACCCCCCAGGCTGCACTCAGCGCCCCCAGGCCTCAGGAGAGCCTCAGACCCGGGATGCCAACAGCTGGCTCGCTCTGTCTCTGCGCCGCTCTGGAAAGTCACCCCTTCCCCTGAGATGCAAACCAGGCTGGGGAATCCCTCTAAAACGTGTTTGTTTCAGCCTAGAGAGTTGCTTCGAAATAATTGGAAGCCGGGCTCGGTGGCTCAGCCTGTAATCCCGTGCCTTTAGGAGGCTGAGGTGAGTGGATGGCCTGAGCCCGCGGGTTCG
>NW_007080328.1:24891-28378 GCF_000164805.1 Carlito syrichta | reverse complement strand
TCCAACTCAGAAAAAAAAGAAATAATAATTGGCTCAGCTTCTCTGGGCAAGGGACATGGCGCGGCTATGAGGGAGCAGAGGAGGGGTGTGGGCAGTGACGGGACTGTCTCGTCCCCTGACCCGGCCAGGCAGGCCTCCCTCTACAAGACACCAGAGGGTGAAGCAGGACACGGGGGTTCACACCTGCTGTAGCCCAGAAATTCAAGACCAGCCTGGGCAACATAGCAAGACCGTATCTCTACAAAAACACAAAGTATGCCGGGCATGGTGGAGGCTGCAGTCCCGCCTCCTCTGGAGGTCAAGGAGGAATGACTGCTGGAGCCAGGAGACCGAGGCTGCAGTGAGCGACAATCACGCCACTGCACTCCAGCCGGGGCAACAGAGCCAGACCCCATCTCCAAAAGAGGGAGGGTAAAACTCAGGAAGAGCCCGCGGGGAGGCTGGCCAGAGACCAGGCACCCCAGCTCCCTCAGCCTCGGTCTCCTGTCTACGAAATGGGCTCTCGGATGGGGGGGCAGGGGACCACGTCCGGTGGGGCCGAGCCCGGGCCTCCCCCCGCCACCAGTCTGTTCCAGCCCAGTGGTCCGTGACTTGTCAGTTTAACAAGAAAACAACCGCGCTGCCCCTCGGGGTACTCAGCCGGGGAGACAAACAGAAGCAGGGCTTAAAAATACCAGCCTGGCCCTTCCGGAATCAGCCCACGGTCTCCTGGGCTGTTTATATGCCGGGCGGCTGTTGTGGTCCCCATTTGGGGACTTTTGGGGGGGCTCGGAGACTCACGCTGGGGTGCAGCGGCACCACCGGGCTCGCCACAGCCTCCACTTCCTGGGTTCAGGATCTCCTCCTGCCTCAGCCTCCTGAGGAGCTGGGACTACAGGCCACCACGCCCGGCTCATTTTTACATTTCTTATTTATTTATTTTTGGGTCAGAGCCTCACTCTGTCGCCCAGGACGGAGTGCAGGGGCACGCTCCGGCCACCACAGCCTCGACCTGCGGGCTCCGGCGATCCTTCCGCCTCAGCCTCCCGAGTAGCTGGAACTACAGGCACGCACTACCACGCCCAGCTAATTTTTGACTTATCGTAGAGATGAGGTCTCGCCAAGTTGCCCAGGTGGGTCTCGAACCCGCGGGCTCAGGCAATCCTCTCGCCTCGGCCTCCCAAAGGGCTGGGATGACAGACTTGAGCCACTGCGCCTGGCCTCATTTTTATAGACATGGGGACTCACAATGTTGTCCAGGCTGGAGTTGGGGAACTTTTATTTTTTTTTTTGGCGAAGTCTCACCATTGCCCAGGCTGGAGGGCAGTGGCACACTCACAGCCACCAGAGCCTTGACCTGCCGTGCTCAGGGGATCCCTTCGCCTCAGCCTTCCAAGAAGCTGGAACTACAGGCACACACCACCATGCCTGGCTAACTACTGTTTTGATTTATCGTAGAGATGAGGTCTCGCCAAGTTGCCCAGGTTGGTCTCGAACCCGCAGGCTCAGGCGATCCCCTCACCTCGGCCTCCTACAGTGTTGGGATCACAGGCAGGTGTCACTGCAGGAAGCAAGACGGGGTCTCACTGTGTTCTCCAGGCTGCAACTGGAGAACTTTTGTTTCTGACAGACCTGGGTGGCCCATGCTGCCCCAGCCCAAGGGAGGATTAGATTCCGACTGAAAGCGCCACCCCGAGTCTGGGCCAGACCGATGCTGCCTGCCAGACTGAAGAGACCAGCCGCAACTGAGTCAGCAGCGAAGACAAGGTTCCTGGGCTTTTCCAGGAACACACAACCTGCAGCCCCGTCACACAGAAGGCAAACAGAGGCCCGAGCCTTCAGGGTGCTGCCAGCTCCTGGCACCCAAGGGCACTGAGCCCACCTGGAGCACTGTACCCTCTGGGCCTCCAGTCGCCCAGCAGGAAGACGGGCTGTCAGGCTCTCACCCCAGCCCGTGGCCTGGCCGTGCCGGCTCCCAGCAACGCCAGGACACACGCGCCACGGCGCAGGCCTGTCCGAGGAGGTCGTGTCAGCCTGTGTTCCTGCCCACACCAGCCCGCCCTGTTCACAGGGGCCCCAGCCCGGGTCCGCTCAGCCCCCTGCCCTTCGCTTCTTCTCAGACCCACGACGAACACATGACCCTGATCATGCCCACTTCACCGACTCGTCCAGCCAAGCTGGAGCCTCGGGGCTGCACAGCCCAGCCAAGCCCAAGCGGAGGAAAAGCCGCAGGCCAGGCCGGTCCTTCCCTCGCCCTGGGCCTCAGTCTCCCAGTCTGCGCAGGTGCAGACCACATCCCTCCCGCTCAGCCCCTGACCTACCTGAAGACCTGCTGCCCCACAGGCTCCGGCGCCGGGGCGCTTCCCAAAACACCGTCCAGGGCAGGGGCGTCCCACTCACCATGCTGAAGTCCAGGAGGTCACTGAGTTCCTTGTCCGTGCCCACGGGCGCCATCCTCTGTGGCTGGTTCATCCTCCAGCAGCGGCAGGCGCGGGCACTGGGGCAGGGGTGGAGCCTCGGGCCTGGGCACAGTCCTGTGTGGTGGCCGCAGGAACAGACACACAAACACAAAGGGAGGAAGAGAGAAGGCGTGAGCAACTCTGCAGCAGACGGGCAGGGTGCGGAAGCCTCTCAGAAAGCCCCGCTCCCCAGCTGGACACGGTGGCTCCAGCCTGTAAGCCTGGTACTTTGAGAGGCTGAGGTGAGAGGACTGCCTGAGCCTGCGGGTTCGAAACCAGTCTGGGCAACTTGGCGAGACCTCGCCTCTACGATAAATCAAAAAAAACTAGCCGGGCATGGTAGCTCACACCTGTAGTTCCAGCTACTTGGAATGGCGGAAGGATCGCTGGAGCCCAGCAGGTCGAGGTTGCAGTGGCCACTGCACTCCAGGCTAGGCAACAGAGTGGATTCCAACCCCCCCCCCAAAAAAAAACAAAAAAAAGAAAGCCCCTCTACCCAGCCAGACGCGGTGGCTCACACCTATAACCCCAGCAATTTGGGAGGCTGAGGAGGTACGATCATTTGAGCCCAGGAGTTTGAGACCAGCCTGGGTAACATAGTGGGATGCTGTTTTTACGACAAATCATTAGCCAGGCCTGACAGCACCTGTAGCCCCAGCTATTCCAGAGGCTGAGGCAGGAAGATCGCCTGAGCGCAGCAGGTGGAGGCTGTGGTGGCCGCCAGCGTGCTACTGCACTCCAGCCTGGATGACAGAGTGAGACCTCAACTCAAAAAAAAAAACCCCTCTACTTAACCCTAGGGTCCAGATCCCAAGGGAGCCCTGGGGGCAGGGGAGCTGGAGTTCTGGAGTCTGGGGCCCACAGACCCCTTCCCAACCTCAAGGGAGAACTGAATAATCAAGGGAGGTGTGTGGACACAGCTTACCAGAACTCTGAGTGACCCCCAGGGTCAAGCGGCCAGGTTTACAGGCCAAACCCCTCTTCTCCCCACACCACTCCCGGCCATGCTGGGATCTCCCAGGCTCCGGGGGGGGGGGGGGGGGGGGGGG
>NW_007080328.1:23962-24473 GCF_000164805.1 Carlito syrichta | reverse complement strand
CCGGAGACCGGGGTGCTGGGGGGGGGCAGAGGGCTCCACTTTGGGATGGGGGGTAGGATCCACCTGCCAGGCGCCATCCCACCCACACCCCCCCAAAAGGGGACACAGAGAAGTCTCCACCCCAAGACGCCAGAGACTTGCCTGTCTCCAGGAGAGGTGGGGGGGGAGAAACCCCGGGGGGCTGGGGGAGAGGAGGTTCCGAGGTGGGGGCGGGGGACCCAACTTCGGAAGCGGAGAAACCCCCCTCTTTGTCTGCCAAGAGCCCGGGTGTGAAATGGGCGCCTGGCGCGCCCCTCCCCCACCGAGTTTTCATTTTGGGAGGGCGTGTGAAACTGACTCTTGGAGGACTCCGAAACCGCACTTTTCTGTGTGGGGGTAGCCAAGGCCGACTTGAAGGCGGGGGGTGCGCGCGCGCCCGAAAGCCCACGGGGGCGTCGCCAGGACCACGGGGGACCCGAAACGGACCCGGGGGAGTCTGAAACCACTGGGAGCGGGGGGGCTCGAAACGCCT
>NW_007080328.1:17766-22077 GCF_000164805.1 Carlito syrichta | reverse complement strand
TGGTGGTGCGCGCCTGTAGTTCCAGCTACGTGGAAGGCTGAGACGGAAGGATCGCCGGAGCCCAGCAGGTCGAGGCTACGGTGGCCATCAACGTGCCGCTGCACTCCAGCCCGGGTGGCAGACTAAGACTCCGAGTCAAAAAAGAAGAAATGATCATAGAAAACAAACTTCCAGGGCATCCAAGAGAAGCCTATGCCAGGCCCGGGAAGGGGCCACCCTCTGGTCGCCGGGAAACCCACCAAGCTCATTCCTCCTGCTTTGTCCTGGCCGTGCCCTTCACCCGTCAAGACCCCTCAAGCATCACGGTTCAGTGCTGCTCCTGGGTCAGGTCAGGGGTGGCAGGGGACCCCCAAAAGCCTCAAGCTCCTTCTGCCCCCCCCCACTGGGCTGGCCTCACTCGGACCCTTTGCACCTGCCGTGGGTGTGGGGAGGGGTGTGAGTCTTGGGCTCTGGGTTTGAGTCCCTCAACCCCCACTTCACGGTGACCTTGGGCAAGTTCCTGCTATCCCCTCACCCTGCCTCAGTTTGCCCCTCAGGAAACTGGGTGGTCCAGAGGAGATGCTGACAGCCAGCATGTCACCCCTGAGCTGTCCCCGCCGGGAGACCAGAGTGTCTGGAGTGAGGGTCCCCGGGCAGCTCCAGCTCCACTGCAGCCATTCTGGCCCTCAGCCTCCGGCCCTTCCCCACAGCCCAGCTCTGACCCTGTGCCTCTGAGGGTTATCTGTGGCCGCCCCAGCTTAGGGTTTCTTGAAGGCCGGGCCGGAGCCTCCCCATCCAAGCTCAGGGACGAGGCTGTAGTGTGGAGACCAGGGTTTGTAGAATAGCCTCCAAGATCATGGACCATGAGACTATTGTTATTATTTGAGACAGAGAGAGTCTGGCTCTGTTCCCCAGGCCGGAGTACAGTAGTTCATTTGTAGTTCATTGCAGCCTCCAACTCCTGGGCTCAAGCGATCCTCCTACCTCAGCCTCCCAAGTAGCTGGGACCACCCGCACCACCACACCCGGCTCATTTTTGCATTTGTTGTAGAGATGGGTCTCTCTGGTCTGGAACTCCCGGCCTCAAGCGATCCTCCCACCCTGGCCTCCTAAAGCTCTGGGACTGCAGGTGTGAGCCACAGGGCCTGACCATCCCACCTGATTATTGAGCTCTGACTGTGTTCCGGGCTTTGCACTGGGCCTTGTGACACAGGGGATGGAGACCGATCCAGTCATCAGAGGTCAGGCTCCGTGGCTCAGCCTGTCATCCCAGCACTCTGGGAGGCCGAGGCGAGTGGATGGCCTGAGCCCACGGGTTCGAGACCAGCCTGGGCAGCTGGGTGAGACTTCGTCTCTACAATAAATCACGGGGCGCGGGGGCATGTGCCTGTAGTTCCCGCTCCTTGGAAGGCTGAGGCAGAAGGATCACCGGAGCCCAGTAGGTCGAGGTGACCTTGAGCGTGTCCCACTGCACTCTAGCCTGGGCGACAGGGTGAGACTCCAACTCAAAAAAAAAATGTCATCTGAGACCCTCCACTGTAGTCCTGAATGTCTCTTCCCACATGTTGTTTGTGAGGTCCTGAGCGGTTACACCCATTGTACAGACAAGGAAACTGAGGCTCAGAGCTCCTCCCTGGGGCCCCATCCACCCCGGGGCACACACCTGCCTGGAGGCTCCCCCGACACCCACAAGCCTCCATTGTCTCCCTGGGGAGGCCCGTCTTGGGGCTGAGTCACCGGGCGGAGCCGCCCCTGGGCTCCCCCGCCAGTTGGCCCCCGCCTCTGCCCAGCCCCAGGCCCCGGCGCTCCCTCCAGGCCCTGGCATGGGGACAAGCTGCCTGCGGCTGGTGCCAGGGGCCCCTGGAGGGTGGCCCACGGCCCGCCCGCCCCCGCCCGCTGACTGTGGCCTTTGTTCTCTGCGGGCGCCCGGGTGGGAGGGAGCCCCAACACCTGCCACCCGAACTCTGTCCCAGCCACACCCACTGTGGCCACCGTTCACCCATTTCTCCCAGACAAAGTAAGGCCAGGCCGGCGAGGGAGGAGGCGCGCGGCCGACGCGTCCAGGAGGCCTGGGGTGGACCAGGGACTGCCAGCCGCCTCCGCCCTCCCGCCCATTGCCCCCAAGTGGGCGCCTTGGAACTCTGGGGTGTGGACGCCCCCCACCTCCTGCTGCCCCTTCAGAAGCCCCCCAGGAGGGGGGAGGAGGGAGAGAGAAGGGTTGGGGGAGGAAGGAGGTTCTTTTCGCCAGAGTCTGGCGCAGCACACCCGCGCCGGGCTGAGGGGTCTTTCTCCACTCAGGACCCCGTTGAGGGCCTGACCCTGCGCGTCAGCACGCTCCTTGACCCCAGGGCGCTGGCCTGGCTGGGACCAGGCTGGGGTGGGGCATTCGTCCCTCCTCCTCCCCCTTCTCTCTCTGTCTCTCTGTGTCTCCCTCCCCATCTGCCTCTCTGTGTCTCCGTCTCTCTCCTCTCCCTTCGTCTTTGTCTCTCTCTGTCTCTCTCCTCTCTCTCCGACTCACTCTGTCTGTGTCTCTCTCCTCTCCATCTCTGTGTCTCTCTGTCTCATTCTCTGTCTCTCTTTTCTCTCTCTGTCACTGTCTCTCTCTGCTCTCCATCTCTGTCTCTCTCTGTCTCTGTCTCTCTCCTCTCTCTCCGTCTCTGTCTCTGTCTCTCTGTCTCACTCTCTCTGTCTCTTTCCATTTCTGTCTCTGTCTCTCTCTGCCTCTGTCTCTCTTTTCGTCTCTGTCTCTGTCTCTCTCTGTCTCTCTCCTCTCTCTCCGTCCCCGTCTCTCTCTGTCTGTCTCTCTCTGTCTCTCTGTCTCTCTCTCTGTCTCTGTCTCTCTCTGTCTCTTTCCATCTGTCTCTCTCTGTCTCCGTCTCTCCCTCTCTCTGTCTCTCTGTCTCACTCTCTGTCTCTTTGTCTCCTCTCTGTCTCTCTCCTCTGTCTCTCTCTCACTCTCTGTCTCACTCTGTCTCTGTCTCTGTTTCTGGCTCTCTCTGTCTCTCCTCACTTTGTGGCAAGGAGGCTTCTTTCAGGTGGGAAGCGGCATCTCTCAAGACTCGGGGTGGTAGGGTCCCGTTATAACTCCGCCACCCCCCGCAGAGGGAGGAGACGCCGGCCTCCTTGGGCGCCAGCTGGCCCGTGGGCCAGGCACACCCATCGCCCCGGCGCTTTGGGAGGCCAGGGTGGAAGGGCGGCTTGAGGCCCGGAGCTTGCGACCAGCCTGGGCGACCTAGTGCCACCTCGTCTCTCCGATAAATCAAAAAGTTAGCCGGGCGTGGTGGCGCGTGTGGTCCCAGCTACTCCGGAGGCTGAGGTGGGAGAATCGCCAAGCGCAGCAGGTGGGGGCTGCGGTGGCCGGGAGCCTGCCCCTGCACTCCAGCCTGGGCGCCAGAATGAGGCCCTGACTCGGAAAAATACGCGTATAGCCGGGCTCGGTGGCTCAGCCTGTCATCCCGCGCCTCTGGGAGGCCGAGGTGAGTGGATTGCCTGAGTCTGCGGGTTCGAGACCCGCCTGGGCAGCGAGACCTCATCTCTACAATAAATCAAAAAATCAGCCGGGCGTGGTAGCGCGCGCCTGTAATTCCAGCTACTCGGAAGGCTGAGGCGGAAGGATCGCCGGAGCCCAGCAGGTCGAGGCTGCGGTGGCCGGGAGCGGCCACTGCACTCCAGTCTGGGCGACAGAGTGAGACTCCAACTCAAAAAAAAAAAAAAATACGCGTATACATGCACGGATCAGGAAGCAGTAGGCACACCCTGTCTGGCCTCCACCTATTTCTCTGGCCCTGCCCACTGGGGACGGGACACTCCGTGGACTTGATACCTGCCCCTCCATCCCCGGCTTGTCCCGGGGAGCCAGGGAACCAGGAGAGCCGGGTGGGGGCTTGGGGGCGACGGACACCCAGCCTGGGCCCCTCTGCTGATGGGGCCTGAGATGGAGACCCTGGCCCAACTTGGGGGTCCCCTGGGCCGGGGACCCCTGGGCTGAGACCACAGGGGGGGACATGGGGCCGTCAGGCAAAGCAAGGACTCGGGTGGGACGGGGCATGGCATATTTCAGGCCAGAGACCAGAGAGGCAGGGAGGAGAGAAGCTGAGCACAAGGTCTGTGTGGTCGGCTCTTCCTGTGAGGGCACTGGGGAGCCATGGTGGAAGTGTGAGCAGGAGAGGGCCGTGATCGCGGGGATGACGGGCTGGACTGGACTCTGGGTAGAATTGAGGGATCCTTGACATCTTGTCTGGGGCTGGGGGGACGTCAGCGGCCCCCATGTGCTGGGGCGGGGTTGGAGATCGGGTGTGTGAGTGGGGGTGCCCTTCTCAGAGTGGGAACAGC
>NW_007080328.1:10052-17746 GCF_000164805.1 Carlito syrichta | reverse complement strand
GCAAACACGGGGTGCCTGCCCTCAGCTGCCACGGGGCGTCGCGGGGCCTGGTTACCCTGGGGGCGGGGCGGGGGAGGACCGGGAGCCCGGCCAGATTCCCAGCGCCCACGCACCCGCCCACCAGTGGCCTCGCTGACCCCGTGTGTGGTGAGGGGCATGGCATGCCCTGGGGACCGTGGGGGCGTCCTCCTCCCCCCCGAGGGTCTTCATTTCCTCGCGCTCCACTCAAAGGACGGAGGAAATCTTCCCATTTTTCGGATGGGGACACCCAGGCTCAGACTCAGCCTCAGTTTCCACCCCCATGCCTTCATCAGGGCTCTCAGGATGCCTGTCCCGCATCCCGGCGCCTTCCGGGAATGGGGAAAGGGCCGGCCGGGCTGTCAGCCCCGCTGGTGCGAGCGCAGGAGATCAAAAGCCCTTTGGGGCACCTGGTCCTGGTGAGAGGCTGAGAATTTGGGGTGCAGAGGGGCCAGAGGCCAACACGGCCTCATGCCAGGAGGCCGAGGCGGAGGCTGGCGGCATGGCTGTGGGGAGGGATGCCTGGTGGGAAAGAAGTGACAGGAAGAGACCCCCATTAGGCAGGGCGTGGTGGCTCATACTTGCCATCCCAACACTTTGGGAGGCTGAGACAGGAGGATGGCTTGAGGCTGAGCGTTCAGGACCAGCCTAGGCAACACGACAAGACCCCATCTCAAAAAAAACAATAATAATAAAGAGCTGGGTGTGGTGGCACCTGTAGTCCTAGCTACTCGGGAGGCTGGAGCAGGAGGATCGCTGGAGCCCAGGCGGTCGATGCCGTGGTGAGCTGTGATCCTGCCGTTGTACCCCAGACTGGGCCACAGAGTGAGACTCCTGACTCAAAAATAAAGAATGGCTTGATGGGGTCACCCGTTCACAGGCCTGGCCCCAGCACCAGAGCACAGTTCTTAGGGCCTGTGTTCCCCCATGATCCTCCCACAGCCCGTGGGATAGGAGCTGGGACTGGCCCCATTCCACAGAGGAGGAGGCTGAGGTCAGAAGAGGCTGAATCAGCCGCACACGCTCCCTCCTGGCTGGGGCCGGCCCCGCCGGGTGTTTGCAGAGAAAACAAGCAAGTTGCACAAATGGGTCATCCAGGAGTCCGGGGAGGGAGGCGAGGACTGGTTCCACCCCCTTGGACGGAGGCCAGCCTCCCTCTGCAGCCTCCAGCCTGACCCCACTTCCTTGCGTGGCTGGGAGTTTTCAGTTGGCTGGGGCGGGCGGGAGGTGCTGGGATCAGAAGAGACGCCAGAGATGCTGCCCCTGCCCCTGTTTCCTCCTCAGTGGTGGAAAAGGCACAGAGCCCAGAGCCATCAAGGGAGGAAAAATCCTCACCTTTGGCTTCATAAATTAAACACTTTGGCTTGGAACTGACTCGCTGATGAAGTTAGATGAGATGTGGGAACTGAGGAGAAACCACTCGCGACATCGTAACAGACAGAGGTTCGGGGTTTTTCTTATACAAAGAGTTCTTAGAGATCAACAAGAAAAAAACACACAAACAGAAAACTGGGCCAAGAGGTGAATGATTAATTCACACAAGAAGAAATATAGGCTGGGTGTGGTGGCTCACGCTTGTCATCCCAGTGCTTTGGGAGGCTGAGGCCGGAGGATCATTTAAGCCTGAGAGTTCGAGGCTTCAGTGAGCTGTGATTGTACCACTGCACTCCAGTCTGAGTGACAGAAAGGCTCTCTCAAGAAGAAAAAAAAGGGCCACTGGCTACAGAGAGAAAAAGAAACTTAGCCAGGCACCGTGGCTCATGCCTGTCATCCCAACACTTTGGGAGGTGGAGGCGAGAGGATTGCCTGAGCCCGCGGGTTCGAGACCAGCCCGGGCAACTTGGTGAGACCTCATCTCTACAAGAAATCAAAAAAATTAGCTGGGCATGGTGGCACACACCTGTAGTTCCAGCTACTTGGAAGGCTGGGCAGAGGGATTATCTGAGTCCAGCAGGTCGAGACCACGGCGACTGTGAATGTGCCACTGCACTCCAGCCTGGGCGACAGACTCCAACTCAAAAAAGAAAAAGAGAGATAAAAAGAAAATTAGAGGCACTCATGGTGAAAGTTACACAAACACAGAAAGCCAGTGATTCTTGCCTGTAATCCCAGCACTTTGGGAGGCTGAGGTGGGAGGATTTCTTGAGCCCAAGGGTTTGAGACCGGCCTGGGCAACATAGCAAGACTCTGTCTCTACAAAAAAATTAAAAAATAGCCAGGCATGGTGGTGGCGTCTCTAGTCCCAGCTACTCAGGAGTCTGAAGCTGATCTTCAATGTGCCACTGCACTCCAGCCTGGGCAGCAGATTGAGACCCCGACTTGGAAAAAAAGCCACTTTTTGTCTTTACAGCTGCCAAAAGGGTAAAAGATGGATGGATATCAGTGTGGAGAGTCACAGGAAGAGCTAAGACCATGAAGTTTCTATGTCCCAGTGATCATCCACCAACTCCAGTCCTAAAATCTATTATGTTTAGTAAAAGACGGAGCCGGGTTCGGTGGCTCAGCCTGTAATCCTGCGCCTTTGGGAGGCTGAGGTGAGTGGATTGCCTGAGCCCGCGGGTTCGAGACCCGCCTGGGCAGCGAGACCTCATCTCTACAATAAATCAAAAAATCAGCCGGGCGTGGTAGCACATGCCTGTAATTCCGGCTACTCGGAAGGCTGAGGCGGAGGGATCGCCGGAGCCCAGCAGGTCGAGGCTGCGGTGGCCGGGAGCGGCCACTGCACTCCGGTCTGGGCGACAGAGTGAGACTCCAACGCAAAAAAAAAAAAGTAGGGCCCAGGAGGAAGCAGCCTAGGCCGGCGGTTCCCCTGGGGCGGGGGACTTTCGGTTCTTACTTTATGTTTTTATTCAAGAGCTGGGATCAGCTGAGACTTCACATTGGACCATGTTCTCTTCTTTGTTAAAATGTTCATTTCGTTCAAGCCTGTCATCCCAGCACTTTGGGAAGCCGAGGTGAGGGGATTACCTGAACCCACGGGTTCGAGACCAGCCCAGGCAACTTGGCGAGACACTCTAGTCTGGGTGACAGAGTGAGACTCCAATTTTTTAAAACATGTTCATTTCAGGCCGGTCTTGTGGGCTCAAACCTGTAATCCCAGCACTTTGGGAGGCCAAGGCGAGAGGATTGCCTGAGTCCAGGGGTTCGAGACCAGCCCGCGCAACTTGGTGAGATCTCATCCCTACAATAAATTTAAAAAATAGTAGCTGGGCATGGTGGCACATTGCCTATAGTTCCATCTACTTGGAAGGCTGAGGCAGAAGGATCACCTGGACCCAGCAGGTGGAGGCTACGGTGGCCATGAGCGTGCCAATACACTCCAGTTTAGGTGACAGAGTGAGACTCCAACTCAAAAAAAAAAAAAGTGTTCATTTCAGGCTGGGCTTGTTGGCTCAAACCTGTAATCCCAGCACTTTAGGAGGCCAAGGTGAGAGGATTGCCTGAGTCCAGGGGTTTGATACCAGCCTGGGCAACTTTGTGAGACCTTGTCTCTACAATAAATCAAAAAATTAACCAGGCGTGGTAGTGAGCGCCTGTAGTTCCAGCTTCTTGGAAGGCTGGGGTGGAAGGATCACCAGAGCCCAGCAGGTGAAGGCTGCGGTGGCCGTGAGCGTGCCACTGCACTCCAGCCTGGATGACATAGTGAGACTCTGACTCAAAAAAAAAAAGTTCATTTTGAGTTGAGTGTGGTGGGTCACACCTGCAGTCTTAGCTACTCAGGAGGCCAAGACAAAAAGATCACTTGAGGCTGGGAGGAGGAGTGAGCTGTGATCATGCCACTACACTCCAGCCTGGGGAACAGAGCCCATCTCTAAAATTAAAAAACAAACAAACAAACTTCATTTTGATGACAGGTACAAGGCCACGTGTGTGAAACTCAGTTAAAATGTGACAATGTGGCCCGGCGCCGTGGCTCAAACCTGTAATCCCAGCACTTTGGGAGGCCGAGGTAAGAGAATGGCCTAAGTCCACGGGTTTGAGAACAGCCTGGGCAGCTTGGCAAGACCTACAATAAAATTGTTTTAAAAATTAGCTGGGCATGGTGGCACGTGCCTGTAGTTCCAGCCGCTTGGAAGGCTGAGGCGGAAGGATCGCCGGAGCCCAGCGGCCACTGCACTCCAGTCTGGGCGACAGAGTGAGACTCCAACTCAAAAATAAAATAAAATAATAAAATAAAAAAGGCAGCAGGGTGTTTGGGAGGTGGTCTGCTGTCCCAGGAACACTGGTGGGGGACAGCCAGGGTTCCCAGCGTCCATGAGCCATTTTCTGCTCTGTCTAGGATGATGGCTTCTCTCGGGGTGTATTCTGCATTTTAATTTAAATTTTTTTTTTTAGTAGAAATCTCACTCTGTCGTCCAGGCTGGAGTGCAGACACACATGCTCACAGCCACCCCGGCGTCGACCTCCTGGGCTCAAGCCATCCTTCTGCCTCGGCCTCCTGAGTAGCCAGGACTTCAGGCACCACTACGTCCAGTTTGTTTTTTTAATTTTTGCTTTTGTCGAGACAGGGTCTTGCCATGTTGCCCAGACTGGCCTCGAATTCCTGACCTCCAGCAATCCTCCCTCCTGGGCCTCCCAAAATCTCTGGAACGACAGGTGTGAGCCACCGCACCCGGGCCCTGTATGTTTTAAATTAAGAGGATGTTTAGTTTTTCAACTCACAATGGACACCGTGTGACGGGGAGTGCAAAGCCCCAGGAAGGGGGTGGGTGTGTTTCCATCGGGGGCAGCCCCTGTCCCTTCGGTGACAGCACTCACCGGGTGTTCCCAGGGTGGGGCAGGCTTCTGGCTGTCCCGGATCCTCTGGGGAAAACCCCTAGTGTCCCACGAGGCCCCTGAGAATGAACTGAGAACAAGGAGCACTGTAGAGTGAGCCCACGGTCGGGGGCTGTCGAGACTAGACTCTCATCTGTCAAAGGGGGTTGACCATGGCATCACCCATCAGGGCCAGGCCCGGGAGACTTTCCCCTTTTTTTTTTTTGAGTTGGAGTCTCACTCTGTCGCCCAGACTGGTGTACAGTGGCCTGCTCCCGGCCACCGCAGCCTCGACCTGCTGGGCTCCGCGATCCTTCCGCCTCAGCCTTCCGAGTAGCCGGAACTACAGGCATGCGCTACCACGCCCAGCTAATTTTTTTTTTATTTATTGTAGAGATGAGATCTACCAAGTGGCCCAGGCGGGTCTTGAACCCGCGGGCTCAGGCAATCCACACACCTCGACCTCCCAAAGTGCTAGATGACAGACTGAGCCCTCGAGCTGGGCCGAGACTTTCTTTTAAGATCAGGTCTGGGGGCAGTGGCTCATGCCTGTGGACTTTGGGAGGCCGAGGCAGGAGGGTCGTTTGGGGCCAGGAGGTCGAGGCTGTAGTGAGCTGTGGTCACCCCACTGCACTCCTGCCTGGGCCACAGAGCCAGATGCTGTCTCAAAAAATAAACGAAAATAAAGTCAGAAGGAAAACAATAAATATACCGATGGTGAATGTATCAGAGTGACCCTAGCCTGGTTTATGCATCTTTTTACAATTTTTACGGTGGAAGGGACCCAGGACCGAGAAAGGGACGTCACGGGGAGGTTTTGCCCAGGGAGGGGTGGTCTTTGCCGGAGGCCCAGGTCAGAGGCTGGGCCTCTGGGTCTCTCGGCAGGTGCAGGGTCAGGAGGAGGGGAGGCCCCTTCCCAGATGGCAGGGACGGCCCCTAGGGCTGCCTGGGGAAACTGGGCCACGTGGCCCCATGGAGACGTCCCACTGCGGGTCTCAGTTTATCCATTTGCCCAGGCCCCCGTGGGGCTCAGCGTTGGGTGGTCCAACCCCAGGGCAGGTGGGTCCCAGGCCGTCCGGTGGTCTCTCTGTGCCTCGTTTATGAGGTCAGCAAAATGGGCACAGCTGGGACCAGGCCAGAGCAGGCCTGGGGGAAGGGAGGCCAGGGAGGGGACACGGGCTGCCCCTTGGCCACCAGCTTCTGCTTCTGATCTCAGGGCCTTTGCACAAGCGGGTCCCTGGGCCGAAAGCACCTTTCTTTGTTTCTTTATTTGTTGTAGAGGGAGGGTCTCCCTCTGTCCCCCAGGCTGGAGTGCAGTGACATGATCACAGCTCACCGAAGCCTCCAGTTCCTGGCCTCAAGTCATCCTCCCACCTCGGCCTCCCAAAGCGCTGGGAATCCCGGTGCCACCAACCACGCGGACAGGAGCACCTCCTCTCACCACCCTCCTGTGACATTCATTTATCGCGTCTTCCCCCTGTGCCCACGGACACCCAGAGCTCCAGGGTCGGGGGCCCCTGAGGGCAGCCCCAAGGCCCAGCCTGGCTCCTGCCACAGCCCCCACGTCCAGCCGGGGCCGGGCCCACAGAGGGCGCTTCCTGGATGCGGGAGGGGAGGGCCTGCCCATTTCACAGGCCAGGAGACTGAGGCTCAGAGGTGCCGAAAGCCCAGCCAGGCGAAGGCGTTTCCTCCTGGCCTGGGTGCCGGGGGCTCCAGGCAGCTGGGGGGGCCGCCTGGGGCCAAGTGCAGCAGCGGCAGCTGGGACTCCGGGCCAGCCCCCCTCTCCGGGCGCTGAGGGGGCGGGGAAGGGAGGCTGCAGCTGGCGGCAGCCCCGCCCGCTCAGCCTCAGGGTCCAGCTGGGGCCACTCTCTCTGCCTCGTATCTCTGTCTCTGTCTGTCTCTCTCTGTCTCCATCTCTCTCTGTCTCTCTGCCTTTGTCTCTCTGTCTCTGTCTCTCTGCCTCTATATTTCCATCTCTGTCTCTCTCTGTCTCATCTCTCTCTGTCTCTGTCTCTCTCTGCTTTTGCCTCTCTCTGTCTCCATCTCTGTCTCTCTCTGCCTCTGTCTCTCTCTGTCTCTCTCTGTCTCCATCTCTCTCTGTCTCTCTGCCTTTGTCTCTCTGTCTGTCTCTCTGCCTCTCTATTTCCATCTCTGTCTCTCTGTCTCATCTCTCTGTCTCTGTCTCTCTCTCTCTGCCTCTGTATCTCTGTCTCTGTCTGTCTCCATCTCTCTCTGTCTCTCTGCCTTTGTCTCTCTGTCTCTGTCTCTCTGCCTCTCTATTCCCATCTGTCTCTCTCTGTCTCATCTCTCTGTCTCTGTCTCTCGCTGCTTCTGCCTCTCTCTGTCTCCATCTCTGTCTCTCTCTCTGCCTCTGTCTCGGTCTCTCCATCTCTGTCCCTCTCTCGCTCTGTCTCCATCTCTCTCTGCCTCTGTATCTCTGTCTCTGTCTGTCTCTCTCTCTGTCTCCATCTCTTTCTGTCTCTCTGCCTTTCTCTCTCTGTCTCTCTGTCTGCCTCTGTCTCTCTCTGTTTCTATCTCTGTCTGCCTCTGTCTCCATCTCTCTGTCTCTGTCTCCCTCCGTCTCTGTCTCTCTGTGTTTCCATCTCTGTCTCTCTGTCTCCATCTCTCTGTCTCTTTCTCTCCCCTGATGTCTCACTACCTCTGTCGGTCTCTCTCTGTGTCTCTCTGTCTCTGTCTGTCTTTCCTGTCTTGGGCTCACAGCCGGTGGGAAGGGACCACCAGAGTCTCCTAACAGGCCTGGGAAGCACAGCCTGTGGCCAGAGCTGGTGGCCAGAGCCCATGGCCAGGTTGGGCCCCAGCTGGGCATGTGGAGGCCCAGAGAAGTGGAGGCTGGGAGGTGACAAGGAGACTGGAGAGGCTGTGAAGGCTGCGAGAGAGCATGGCGGCTGGCGGGGGTGTGG
>NW_007080328.1:8827-9980 GCF_000164805.1 Carlito syrichta | reverse complement strand
CCAAGTAGCTGGAACTACAGGCGCGCACTACCACCCCCGGCTAAATTTTTTTTTTTTTTTTATTGTAGAGATGAGGTCTCGCTAAGTTGCCCAGGCAGGTCTCAAACCCGCGGGCTCAGGCAATCCACTCACCTCGGCCTCCCAAAGCGCTGGGACTACAGGCTGAGCCACCGATCCCGGTGTAAAATTTTTTTATTGAGTTGGAGTCTCGCTCTGTCGCCCCAACTGGAGTGCAATGGCTGCTCCCGGCCACTGCAGCCTCGACCCGCTGGGCTCCTTCACTGGGCGATCCTTCCGCCTCAGCCTTGCAAGGAGCCAGAACTATAGGCATGTACTACCACACCCAGCTAATTTTTCATTTATTTATTTATTTTATTTTTCATTTATTTATTTATTTTATTTTCATTTATTTATTTATTTTTAATCTTTTTTTTTTTTTTGAGTTGGAGTCTCACTCTGTCGTCCAGACTGTTGGGCAGTGGCCGCTCCCGGCCACCAAGCCTCGACCTGCTGGGCTCCGGCGATCCTTCCGCCTCAGCCTCCCAAGTAGCCGGAACTACAGGCATGTGCTACCACGCCTGGCTAATTTTTGATTTATTGTAGAGATGAGGTCTTGCCAAGTTGCCCGGGTGGGTCTCGAACCCGCGGGCTCAGGCAATCCTCTTGCCTCGGCCAAGTCCGCTAGCTGGGATTAAAGACTGAGCCACGGACAACAGATCCATGTGGTAGCATTGTCATCTCCTGATTTGCATGTTTGCATATTAATGGAGACAGAGCTGCTAATTTGGGCACCTTTTTTTTTGAGTCAGAGTCTCAGGGCCCCTCCAGTATCGACCTGCTGGGCTCCGGCGATCCTGCCGCCTCAGTTATTCAAGGAACCAGAACTAGAGGTGCGCGCTACCACGCCCGGCAAATTTTTCTTAATTTATTGTAGAGACGAAGTCTCTCCAAGTTCCCCGGGCAGTTCTCGAACCCATGGGCTCAGGCAATCTACTCGCCTCGGCCTCCCAAATTGCTGGGATGACAGGCTGAGCCACCAAGCTGGCCTTTTAAAATTTATTTTTGGCCGGGCTCGGTGGCTCAGCCTGTAATCCCGCGCCTTTGGGAGGCTGAGGTGAGTGGATTGCCTGAACCCGCGGGGTCGAGACCCGCC
>NW_007080328.1:8046-8807 GCF_000164805.1 Carlito syrichta | reverse complement strand
GGAAAGTTGAGGCGGAAGGATGGCTGGAGCCCAGCAGGTCGAGGCTGCGGTGGCCGGGAGCGGCCGCTGCACTCTAGTCTGGGCAACAGAGTGAGACTCCAACTCAAAAAAATAAAAATAATAAATAAATAAATAAATAGATAGATAGATAGATAGATAGACTTTAAAAAAAAAACTTTATTTTTGGCCAATCCTGCCTCGGGTTCATTTGGGCACACAGCACAGGACGACACCAGCCCCACACGGACAGCAGCCCGGGGGTCCCACCGGTCCTTCTGTCCTCGCCTTGGCCGACAGAGATGGCCTCTGTGGGAGCCCAAGCTGAAGTTGGAACTGCAGCCTGGGTCTTTGCCTGATCCTTGGCCTTTGGCTGGCAGAGCCTGTGCCCCCGGCCCTGTGGGCACAAGCACACTTCCCAAGCCTGGCGTGGGTAGCGTGGGCACGTGGATGAAGCTTGCGGCTGGGACGGCTTGGGATCTGGGCTCCACCTCCTGCGGCTTGACTCCGAGGGCCTTGATGGCCTCAGCACGGACACTCACGGCCTCGGTGTGGCTGGCTGCATCTTCCCGAGGCCCTTCTTGGCAAAGCGCACATTCCTCCGGAACTTGGGGTCCACCCCCTTAAGAGGCCCCCTTAAGAGGCTCGTACCTCTGTGATCAGGGTTTCTTTCTTTCTTTTTTTTTTTTTTTGAGTTGGAGTCACACTCTGTCACCCAGACTGGAATGCAGTGGCCGCTCCCGGCCACCGCAGCCTCGACCTGC
>NW_007080328.1:5787-7392 GCF_000164805.1 Carlito syrichta | reverse complement strand
TCATCTCTACAATAAATAAACAAATAAACAAATAAGTATTCGGGTGTGGTAGTGCACGCCTGTAGTTCCAGCTACTTGGAAGACTGAGGCAGAAGGATCGCCGGAGCCCAGCAGGTTAACGCTGGGTTGGCCATGAGCGTGCCACTGCACTCCAGCCTGGGTGACAGTGACTCCCACTCAAAAGAAAGAAAGAAAGAAAGAAAGAAACGTGCAGAAGCTCGGGGGGTGTGGGGTGAGAACCAGGCCCTGCCTGCCTTGGCTTGGAGGTGTCAGGCCTTGGGTTGCAGGGTCCCTGCCTCCGGGGTCATGGGGGCCCTCCAGGGTCCTGTGCCCCTGCCTCTGGGGTGTCAACAGTGGCATCAACCAGGGAAACTGGGATTCTGGAATTTTCTCCAGGAGGTTCTGTCTTAGGAAGTCTGTACATTTTTTTGTATTTTTTTTTTTTTGAGTTGGAGTCTCACTCTGTCGCCCAGGCTGGAGTGCCGTGGCACACTCACGGCCACCCCAGCATCAACCCACTGGGCTCCAGTGATCCTTCTGCCTCAGCCTTCCAAGTAGCCGGAACTACAGGTTGTGGTACCATGCCCGGCTAATTTTTGATATATGGTAGAGACAAGGTCTTGCCAAATTGCCCAGGCTGGTCTTGAACCTGCAGGTTCAGGCAATCCACCTGCCTCGGCCTCCCAAAGTGTTGGGATGACAGACTGAGCCACTGAGCCCTGTCTCTTTCTGTTCTCTTTTTCTTTCTTTCTTTTTTTTAGAGGCAAGGTCTTGCTATGTTGCCCAGCCTGGTTTCAAATTCCTGGGTTCAAAGGACCCTCCCACCTTGGCCTCTCAAAGTTCTGGGATTGCAGGTGTGCACTACTGGGCCGTGCCCCAGGAACTCCGTATTTGGAAAGTTGAGAATCCATCAGAATCTGTCTTAAAACCTCTGGGTTCAGGCCGGGGGTGACAGCTCACGCCTGCCATCCCAGCATTTCAGGAGGTAGAGGCGAGAGCATCACTGAGCACAGGGGTTCGAGACCAGCCTGGGCACCTTGGCGAGACCTCGTCTCTACCAAGAACCAAAAAATTATCAGGGCATGATGGTGCACGCCTGTAGTTCCGGCTACTTGGAAGACTGAGGAGGAAAGATCGCCTGAGTCCAGGAGGTTGAGGCTGTGGTGGCTGTGAGCGTGCCACTGCACTCCAGCCTGGACCAGAGTGAGACCCTGACTCAAAAAAACAAAAAACCCTCTGGGTTCCATGTGCAGGTGGCCCCTGAATCCCGAGTCACCCCCACCTCCTGTGCTGGGAGGGACCCAGGGCCTGTCCACACCCCACCCGGCTGCCCATCTGGTCGCCCCCGGGCCTTTGCAGCTGCGGGTCCCACGCCTGGGCTCCTTGCCCTTAAACCCACCCCTCAGGGAAGCCCCCCGGGCCAGCCGCGCTTCACACCTACATCTTCGTTCATTTACTCCCGGTCTCTGGGAGGGGGGAAACGGAGGCAGGGCTAGCAAGAGTCTCTCCGGCCGCCTCCAGACCCCTCCCCTCCCTCCCCAGGGCCTGGGTGCCGCGGAGAGGGGCGGGGTGGGGTGCCCTAGTCCTGGGGCCCCCCGGGGCGCG
>NW_007080328.1:3616-5040 GCF_000164805.1 Carlito syrichta | reverse complement strand
TGGGCCTCCCCTCCCGGCCTCCTCCTCGCCAGTCTCCTCCCCAGCCTCCGTCTTGTCCCCTCCCACCCGTGGCCGTGGCCCCATCACCTGCCCAAACCCTGCAGGCCCTGGCGCCGGAACCCTCTGACTGCTGTGGTGGCCGCTGGGCCCCCTCAGGGAGCCCCCCGTGACTGGCTCAGTCGCTGCCTGGCTGAAAGACGGTTGCAGCTGCCCCGGCCACAGTCCCGCCGTTGGGAGCCGCCAAACAGGGTCCTGCCTGGACACCCACCCCTTCCTTCCCCTGCAGGGCTGGACGAGGGGCTGCCTCCCTCCTCCTCGCTGTTCCCTGGCCACCGGCAAACTCCTATTCATCCTACAGGGCCCTGTGACGCCGGCTTCCCTTCTGGGACCTCGCCCCGGGTCTCCCGGGGGTGTACAGACGAGAGGCTGTCCCGCAGAGATGGCTCCCAGTTCTCCTGGTGACATCCAGTGGTGGCCGCTGCAGGCACCCCTCAATGGTTCTGCAGACCTCCAGGGAGGTGAGTGCCTAGCCCAGGCCCCATCCCTGGCACCCGCTCCTGCTGGGGGTTCTCCTCCCCTACCCCTCCCGCTCTCCCTCCCTCTGTCCCTCTGTCCTCCCCTGGCCCTGGCCACCCCCAGCCCAAGGGCCGTCCCCTTGGCAACGGTGGCCACAGGGTCAGCCGTGATCAATCTCCTCTCACCCCTGCAGCAGCCCCGACCCTGGACTCGGAAGTTGAGAGGGAGTGGATCAGGCCTGTGTGGGAGAAACAGGGTCCCCGGCCGAAGCAGGCGCGGCGGGACTTGGAGAGGGCGGGCTGGTGCCCGGGGCCGGGTCAGCAGAGTCAGAGGCCAGGCGAGCTCCGGGCTGTGGAGCTGGCCCCACGCTGGCCGCAGCCCTCCCTGGGCCTCAGGTTCCCCGAGGCAGTGCCTCTCCGACCTCCAGACTGCAGGGCCGTCAGGGCCAGCTCCTGGGGACACTCGCTGTGGAAGACACAGTCCCAGCCAGCGAGAGAGGGAGGCTCAGCCGTGTCCCGTCTACAGGCCAGGAGGGGACACTGGTCACAGCCACCCCCAGGCTGTGATCATGGCCAGAACCGGCCGGAAAACGAGGCCACCACGGGAGCCTCCCGCGTCCCCCCTGCAGCTTCTATCGTCGGCGTTTCTGGAAGGTTCCAGTCCCCCCCATGACAGCGATTGTGTGGGAGAAGCAGACAGGGGCTGGACGCGGGGCTGCCTCCCTGCCCCACCCCTGGGGTTCCCCTGTTGCAGCAGAAGGCAGGCGGGACGGACCCCAACGACCCGGGAGTGCTGCCGCACAGTGGGTGGACAGGCCCTCAGGGCAGCGCCCAGGAGGGGACAGCAGGTGGCTCAGGTGGGCGGGGTCGTCAGTCGAGTCCTTAGTGGGCATCCTGGGGCGGGGGGGG
>NW_007080328.1:2025-2360 GCF_000164805.1 Carlito syrichta | reverse complement strand
CCACTCACCTCAGCCTCCCAAAGTGCGGGATTACAGGCTGAGCCACCAAGCCCAGCTTATTTATTTTTTAGAGACAGGATCTGACTCCGTGGCCCAGGTTGGAGGGCAGTGACACCATCATAGCTTCCTGCAGCCTCCAACCCCTGGCCTCAAGTGAGCCTCCTGCTTCAGTCTCCTGAGTGGCTAGAAATAATACCATGTTCCACCCAAATTGCTTAGACTGTACTTAGCTTGCCTTTTAATGGCCTCTCAAGCCGGGCTCGGTGGCTCAGCCTGTCATCCCGCGCCTTGGGAGGCTGAGGCGAGTGGATTGCCTGAGCCCGCGGGGTCGAGAC
>NW_007080328.1:0-594 GCF_000164805.1 Carlito syrichta | reverse complement strand
TGAACCCGCGGGCTCAGGCAATCCACTCACCTCAGCCTCCCAAAGGCGCGGGATGACAGGCTGAGCCACTGAGCCTGGCTACCATCCCTCTTTCTTTGTCTCTGTCTGTCTCTCTCTCTGTTCTGATCTCTCTCTTGACATGTCTCTCTCTATGTCTTTATTTTTCTCCCTGTCTCTGTCTCTCTCCATGTCTCTGTTTCTCCATGTCTCTGCCTCTCTCTCCCTGTCTCTTTCTCCATGTCTCTGTCTCTCTCACCATGTCTCCGTTTCTCCATGTCTCTGTCTCTCTCTCCCTGTCTCTCTCTCCATGTCTCTGTCTCTCTCACCATGTCTCTGTTTCTCCATGTCTCTGTCTCTCTCTCCCTGTCTCTCTCACCATGTCTCTGTCTGTCTCCATGTCTCTGTCTCCCTCCATGTCTCTGCCTCTCTCTCCCTGTCTCTCTCTCCATGTCTCTGTCTCTCTCCATGTGTCTGTCTCTGTCTCTCCATGTCTCTCCCTGTCTCTCTCACCATGTCTCTGTCTCTCTGTCCTGTCTCTCTCCATCCCCCTCCCTTCTCCCCGCCTCCACCTCTGCTCCCCCTCCCTCCCCTCCC
>NW_007080327.1:0-744 GCF_000164805.1 Carlito syrichta | reverse complement strand
ATGAGGTCTCGCTGCCCAGGCGGGTCCCGAACCTGCAGGCTCAGGCAATCCACTCACCTCGGTCTTATTGTTGTCTTTTAAATCATCTTTCAAACTCTCTATGCCAAGCAGGTATGGTACTAGTCATTTTAAAAATATCTGTTACTGACCAGAAATACCTGAGCCCACAGGTTCGAGACCAACCTGGGCAACTTGGTGAGACCTCATTTCTACAATAAGTCAAAAAATTAGATGGGCATGGTAGTGTGTGCCTGTAGTTCCAGGTACTTGGAAGACTGAAGTGGAAGGATCACCTGAGCCCAGTAGGTCAAGGCTGCGGTGGCCAGGAGCATGCCACAGCACTCCAGCCTGGGCAACAGTGAGACTCCAACTCAAAAAAAAAAATCTGTTACTAATTTCCTTTTCTAATTAGGAAAGAGTGCAGGTCTCAGATGCTAAACCTCCATCAGATAAAGGTTTGTAAATAGGAATTTTTTTTTTTAGTCCAAGTCTCACTCTGTCACCCAGGCTGGAGTGCAGTGGCACAACCATGACCCCCGCAGCCTTAACCTGCTGGGTTAGAGATCCCTCTGCCACAGTCTTCCAAGTGGTTGGAACTACAGGCGTGTGCCACCATACCAAACTAATTTTCTTTTTGTATTGTAGAGATGAGGTCTTGCCAAGTTGCCCAGGCTGGTCTTGAATCCCTGGGCTCAGGCAATCCTCTCACCTCTGCTTCCCAAAGTGCTGGGATTACAGGTGTGA
>NW_007080326.1:1163-7039 GCF_000164805.1 Carlito syrichta | reverse complement strand
TAGGTAGCCAGTTGGCTAGCCAACTGACTTAACTAGCTGACTTAAATAGCTGGCCTTCTCACTAATCAGTTGAATTAACTAGCTTGCTATATTGCTAGCCAGCTATTTCACCTGCTGGCTAATCTAGGTGACTTAACTAACTAGCCTTCTGTCTAGCCCACTGAATTAATTAGCAAGCTACTTAGCTAGCCAGCTGGCTGAACAGCTGACTTATCTAGGTGATTTAACTAGCTAGCCAGCGGGCTAGACAGTTGAGTTATTTATCTAGCTACCTAGGTGGCCAGCTGGCTAGTCAGCTGATTAAACTTGGTGACTTAACTAGCTAGCCAGCTATCTAGCCAACTGACTTAACTAGCAAGCAATTTAGCTAGCCAGCTGCCTCCTCAGCTGACTGAACTAGGTGACTGAACTAGCTACCTAGTTGCCATAACTAGCTGACTAATATAGCTAGCTTTCTAGCTAGCCAGCTGATTTAACTAGCTGAAATAACTATCTAGCCCGATGGCTAGCCATCTGACTTAACTGACTCTTTAACTAGCTAACAAGCTGGATAGCCAACTGTCTTAATGACCTGACTTAACTAGCTAGCCAGCTGGTTGCAGGCTTACTTAACTAGCTGACTTAACTTGGTAGCCACCTGGTTGCCCATTGACTTAACTAGTTGACTTAAGCAGCTAGTCAGTAGTCTAGCCAGCTGACTTAACTAGTTGGCTACATATGTAGCCAGTTGGCTAGCCAGCTGACTTACACAGCTGACTTAAACTAGCAAGCTTGCTAGCAACCTCTCTTACCTTGCTAGTTAACTACGTAGACAGCAGCCTAGCCAACTGACTTAATTAGCTAACTTGAACATTTATCCTGCTGTCTGGCAAGCTGACTCATATAGCTAGCTACCAACTTAGCCAGCTGGCTAGACAGCTGACTAAACTAGCTGACTAAACCAGCTAGCCAGTTGGCTAGCCAGCTGACTTAACTCGCTGACATCGCTAGCTAGCTACCTAACCAGTTGGCTAGCCAGCTGTCTTAACCAGTTGAATTAACCAGCTAGCCAACTGGCTATCCAACTGACTTAACAAGCTAGCTATCTAGCTAGCCAGCTGGCTAAATAGCTAACTTAAGTAGCTGACTTAACTAGCAGCTACCTTGTTATACAGCTGACTTAAATAGTTAGCTAACTAGCTAGCGACCTAGTTACTCAGCTGACTTAAATAGTTAGCTAACTTGATAGCTACCTAGCTAAAAAGCTGACTTAAATAGTAAGCTGCCTTGATAGCTAGCTTACTTAACCAGCTAGATAACTAGTTATCTTAATCATTATATAACGGGCTAACTAGGTGACTTAATCACCTGGCTTATGTCGCTAGCTAATGAGCTGGCTAGCTGACTCATCCAGCTGACTTAACTCATTAGCTATCTAACTAGCTAGCTGACCATGCAGCTGACTTAACTCTTTAGTTAACTAGCTAACTAGCCTACACAGCTAGCTGACTCGACCCATTTCCTAACTACCTAGTTAGCTGACTCAACCAGCTGAGTTAACCCCTTAGTTAACTAGCTAACAACCTGACTCAATCTGCTGACTTAAACTTTTAACTAACTAGCTAGCTAGATGTGTTAACCAGCTGAGTAAATTAGAAAGCTGACTTAACTATCTGACTTGGCTAGCTTACTTAACTACTTCACTAGCTGTCTTAACTGGGTGACTTATCTAGTTAGCTAGCTGACTTTACCTGAATTAAATAGTAAGCTAATTATTTAACTAGCTGAATAACGAGCTGACTTAATTAATTAGCAAACTAGTCAGGTAGCAGACTTAAGTATCTGACTTAAATAGTTATCTAACTAGTGAACTAGATGACTTAGCTAGCTGAATTACTTAGCTAACTAGCTCACTTAGCTAGCTGACATAACTAGTTAGCTTACAAGATAGCTAGCTGAATTAAAGAGTTGGTTAATGAGTTAGATAACTGTTTTAACTTGTTGGTAAACGAGTGAAATAGCTCACTTAGCTAGTTGGATAAAGAGTTAGCTAGGTGACAACTTGGCTGACGAGTTGGCCATCTAGCTAGCTGGTTTAACACGTTGGCTGACTACTCGGTGAACTTGTTAGCTGGCTTAACAAGTTGGCCGACTAATTGGCTGACTTTTTAGCTTGGTTGATTCGTTGGCAGAGCACTTGGCCCTATAGTTAGTCTCTGTGTTTGGCTGAGTAGTTTGCGCACCTAATTAGTTGGCCGACTCTATAGCTGACCTAACTAGTTGGCTGAGAAGTTGTCCCACTAGTTGGTCAATTGGTTAGCTGACAACTAGTTGTACGGTTAGTAGGCCGAAAGTTCAGCTAACTTAACTAGTCAGCCGGTGACTGAGCAGACAGGTGAGCCGACTTAACTAGTTGGCCAGTGAGAGATCTGACGGGTCAGCTGAATTAACTACTCTGCTGGCAAGTGAGCTGATGCATGTGCTGCCATAACTAGTTGACCAGCTAGTGAGCCTACCACTGAGCTGACTTAACTATTCGGCTGGCAAGGGAGCCGACTAGATAGCAGACCTTTTGGCCTGGGAGCAAGCTGACAAGTTAGTTGACCTGTTGGCTGTCATGCGAGATGAATAGTTTGCTGACCACTTGGAGGATGTGCGAGTCTGCTAGTTAACTGACCTGATGGAAAGCGTGTGAACCTACTAGTTAGCTCACCAGGTAGCAGTGTTGCTAGTAACTAGTTATCTAAGTAACTAGCTGATTTGTTGATTAACTTAACTATCTAGCTAACTGACTAGTTAGCTGACTAGCTAGATGAATTAACTAGATAGCTGACTAGCAACATGACTACCTAGTGGACTTACCTAGCTAACTGAATAATTAGCTGACTTGCTAGCTCACTTAACTAGCTAGCTGGCTATCTATTTGACTTAACTAGTTGATTAGCTAGTTGGCAGCTAGCTGGCTAGTCAGCTGACTTAACTAGTTAGCTAACAGTTTGGCTACAAGCTATTCACCTATCTTAACTAGCTAGCTACCTGGCTGACTTGCTTACTAAGCAACTGGCTAACTAGCTAGTGGGCTGGCCACCTAAATAGCAAACAGGTTTAAATAGCCAGCCGGCAGACTGGACATTGGAATAGCCAGTCAGCTTAATTAGCCAGACACTCTGCTGGTCAGCCAACAATCCAGCCAGCTTAACTATCTGGCCACCTACCTACACAGCCTGCTAACAAGGCAACTAAACTTGCCAGCCACCTAGCTAGCCAGCCGTCTAACCAGCTGATTTAACTAGCTGACATAATTAGATGGACATCTGGCTAGCGAACTGGCTTTACTAGATAGGCACTTAGCTAGCCAACTGGCTAGCCAGCTCCCTTAACTCGCTCACTAAACTAGCTAGCCATCCGGCTAGCCTGCTGACTTAATAAGCTATCTACCTACCTAGTCAGGTTGCTATTGAACTGACAAGTAGCTGACTTAACCAGCTAGTCAGCTGGCTAGCCAGCCTACTTACCTAGCGAGCTACATAGCTAGTCAGTTGGCTAGACACTTGAATTAACTAGCTGACTTAACCAGCTAGTCAGCTGGCTAGACCGATGACACAATTAGCTGACATAACTAGATAGCCAGCTGGCTAGCCAGCTGACTTAACTATCTGACAACTCTAGATATCAAGGTGGCTAGAAAGCTGACTTAAATAGATAGCTACCTATGTATATCGCTGGCTTACCAGCTGACATAACTACCTAGCTACCTAGCTAACAAGTTGGCTTGTGAGCTGAGTTAACTAGGTGACTTAAATAGCTAGCCAGCTGCCTAATCAGCTGACTTAACTAGTAAGCTACCCAGCTAGGCAGCTGGCTAGCCAGCTGACTTAACTAGCTGACTTAACTAGCTAGCTATCTAGCTGGCAGGCTGAATTTACTAGCTGCAATATCTAGCTAGCTACTAGCTAGATATCTTACTAGAAAGCCAACTTAACTAGCTGACTTAACAAGCTAGCTAACTGACATAAATAGCTGATTTAACTAGCTAGCTACCTAGATAGTCAGCTGACTAAACTAGATGAAATAACTAACTAGCCTGCTGTCTAGCCATCTGAATTAACTAACTTTTTAACTAGCTAGGGAGATAACTAGTCAACTGCACTAACGAGGTGACTTAACTAACTATCCAGCTGCTTAACCACCTGACTTTACTCGTTGATTAATGAACTAATCAGATCACCAACCAGGTGACTAAACTAGCTGAATTAACTACCTATCCAGTTGGGTAGCCAGCTGAATTAACTAGCGCTCTAGCTCTCTAGCCACCTGGATAGCCAGCTGACTTAACTAGCTGACTTAATTAGCTAGACCGCTGGCTGGACAACTGACTTAATTAGTGACTAACTAGCCAAGTAACTGGCTAGCCAGCTGACCTAATTAGCTGTCGTAACTAGTTGGTCTGCTTTTTAGCCAGTTGCATTAACTAGCTTGCTACATAGCTAGTCAGCTGGCTATCTAGCTTAAATAGCTCAGAGACTTATCTAGCTAGCCAGCTGCCTAGCCAGTTGACTTAACTAGAAGGATATCTAGGGAGCCAGATGGCTAGTCAGCTGACTTAACGAGGTGACTAAACTAGCTAGTCAACTGGCTAGACAGCTGGCATAACTTACTAGATAGCTAGCTAGCAAAATGGCTAGCCAGGTGACTTAAGTAGCTCTCTACATCTCTAGCCACCAGGATAGCAAGAGATTTAACCAGCTGAATTAATTACCTAGTCAGCTGGCTAGGCAAAAGACTTAACTATGTCACTACCTAGCTAGAGAGTTGGCTAGACAGCTGACTTAACTAGTTGTTTTAACTAGCTGTCCTGCTATCTAGCCAGTTGAATTAACTAGCTTGCTACATAGCTAGTCAACTGGCTGTCCAGCTGAATTAACTAGGTGACTTATCTAGCTAGCCAGCTGTCTATCCAGTTGACTTAACTAGCAATCTTCCTAGCTAGCCAGCTGACTAATCAGCTGACTTAACTAGGTGACTTAACAAGCTATCAAGCTGACTAGATAGCTGACATAACTAGGTAGCAACCTAAATAGCCAGCTGGTTAACCAGATGACTTAATTGCCTAGCTACGTAGTTAGCCAGCAGGCTAGTCAGTTGAGTTAACTTGATGACTTCACGAGGTTGACAGCTGGCTAGCCAGCAGACTTAACTAGCTCGCTACCTAGATAGACAGCTGGATAGCTAGCTGACTTAACAAGATGACATAACTAGACACCGGATGACTAGCCACCTGACTTAACTAGCTACCTACCTACATTTCCCGCTGACTTGCCAGCTGACTTAACGACCTCACTACCCAGCTAAACTGCTGGCCAGCGAGCTGACTTAACTAGGTGACATAACTTGCCAGCCAGCTAACTAGCCAGCATATTAACTAGCTAGCTACCCTGCAAGGCAATTGTTTTGTCAGCAGATTTAACTAGATGACTTAACTAGCTAGCCAGTTGACTTAACTAGCAGACTTCACTAGCTATGCAGCTAGCTGGCCATACAAATTAACAACCTGACTTAAACAGCTAGCAACTAGCTAACCAGCTGACTTAACTAGCTAGATACATACCTAGCTATCTAGCTAGCCAGCTAAATGAACTAACTGACTTAACTAGCTACCTAGCTGCCATATCTAGCTTGCTAATATAGCTAACTTCCTAGCTGGCCAGCTGACTTAAATAGCTAAAATATCTAGGTAGACAGATGGCTAGCCGTCTGACTTAACTAACTTTTAACTAGCTAACCACCTGGATAGTCAACTGACTTAATGTGCTGACTTCACTAGCTAGCCTGCCAGTTGCCAGGTGACTTAACTAACTGACATAACTTGCTAGCCAGCTGGTTACCAGCTGACTTAA
>NW_007080326.1:0-626 GCF_000164805.1 Carlito syrichta | reverse complement strand
CTGAATTAACCAGCTATCCAGCTGGCTGGCCAACTGACTTAACTAGCTCACTACCTAGCTAGCCAGCTGGCTAGCCACCTTTCTTAAGTAACTGACTTAACTAGTAGCTACCTAGCTAGCCAGTTCACTTCAATAGATCGCAAACTAGCTAGCTACTTAGCCAGCTGACTTAGCTAACTAGCTAGCTACCTAGCTAACAAGCTGACTTAAATTGTTAGCTGCCTTGCTAGCTATCTTACTACACCTGCTAGATAACTAGCTAGCTTATTCGTTATCTAACGTGCTAGCTAGGTGACTTAATCATCTGACTTATCTCATTATCTAATGAGCTGGCTAGCGACTCAACAAGCTGACTTAACTCATTAGCTATCTAGATATCTAGCTGGCCATCCAGCTGACTTAACTTGTTAGCTAACTAGCTATGTAGCCTAGTCAAGTAGCTGACTCAACCCATTTGCTAACTAGTTAGCTAGCTGACACAACCTGCTGAATTAAACTGTTAGTTAACTAGCTAACAACCTGACTCAACCTGCTGACTTAACCCTTTGGCTCACAAGCTAGCTAGTTGTCTTAACCAGCTGACTAAATTAGAAGCTGACTTAACTAGCTGACTTAGCTACCTGACA
>NW_007080325.1:0-646 GCF_000164805.1 Carlito syrichta | reverse complement strand
AATGGAATGGAATGGAATGGAGGGAAATGGAATGGAATGGAATGGAGAGAAATGGAATGGAGAGTAATGGAATGGAGAAGAAAGAAATGGAATGGAATGGAATGGAGAGGAATGGAAAGGAAAGGAGAAGAAGGGAAAGGAATGGTCGAATGTAGTGAAATGGAATGGAATGGAGTGGAATTGAAAAGAATGCAATGGAGCGTAACAGATTGGAGTGGAATGGCATGTAATTGAATGGAAAGAAGTGGAATGGAAAGGAGAGGAATGGACTGGAGAGGAGTGGAATGCATTGGAATGGAATTGAGTGTAAGTAAATGGAATGGAGAAGATAGTTATGGTGATGAATGGAATTTAATGTAATGGAATGGAAGGGATCGGAATGAAATGGATGGGAGAGGAATGGAATGCAGTGGAATGTAATGGAATGGAGTGGAATGCAATGGAATGGGATGAATTTGAAAGGTGTGGAATTGTATGGAAAGGTGAGGAACGAAATGGATGGAATTAAATGGAGAGGAATTGAATGGAGGGGAATGGAATGGAATGGACTGAGATGGAGTGGAATAGAATGGATGAGAATGGAATGGAATGCAATATAATGGAATGGAGAGAAATGGAATACAGAGGAAAGGAGAGGAATGGAATG
>NW_007080324.1:0-662 GCF_000164805.1 Carlito syrichta | reverse complement strand
CAACCATCTAAACAGGGGGTCTGGGGTCTAGGTGCACGTCATCCTGACCATTCCAGAAACCAAAACGGGAGAATCCCTGAAGCACGCGATTGCAAGACTGGTGGTGAATGATGGTCGTGTCCCCATGCCCCAGTTTGGGTCACAGAGCCAGACCCTGTCACCATAAACATCTGAATCAAACACAGATTCTCAACTGCACATGGTATGTTCACACAACAGCTGACTTTAGAGCCAGGAAAATGGGATTGTGGGGACGAAATGTCTCTGCGGGAGGGATGTGTTCTCTGGCCTTTCTTGGCGAAAGGTCCCTGTATCAGAGTTGGAGGGTCGGCAAGCCTGGGGCACATTTCTCCGCTCAGAGATTACAGTCGGCAGGAACCCAGCCAGACAGCCTCAGGAACTTCCACACCTAAGCAAGGACAGCCTTTGGGGGGTTTGAGGCTGAAAAGTGCCGAGCTTGGGGGACCCTCACATAAGGAGTGGCCCAGAGGGAAGGACTGAGGACAGGAGTTTTGCAGGAGAATGGATGTCTTTCTTTCTTTCTTTCTTTCTTTCTTTCTTTCTTTCTTTCTTTCTTTCTTTCTTTCTTTCTTTCTTTCCTTCTTCTTTGTTTTCTTTCTTCACAAGGTTGCCCAGGCTTCTCTCAAACCGCCCAACTTGGG
>NW_007080323.1:0-660 GCF_000164805.1 Carlito syrichta | reverse complement strand
GTGTCAAGGTTCATTTTTATTGCATACTGGTGCATTCCAGCACCACATTTTCTTCCTTGCTGCCTCTTCCTGGAGTATTTTCACCCCTTATCCACTGGAAGAGCTCCATTTCTCCTTCAAGGCTCAGTAGAATCATAAGTTTGTCTATGAAGACTTCACTAACCTTCCCAGGAAGGGTTGACTACTTTTAGGTTCCACTTCACCAGGATTACTGTGAACCTCAGGGTATTGCATTTATTCATTTTTTCTCTTCCCCTGCTTAGATCATGAGCTACCTGAGAGAAGGAATGATGTTTTACTCTTAATTCCCAGAACATACATTAACATCTACATAATTGAGACCAACACCAGATGAGATATTGAAGAAATTTTTACTGGACCGAATCTCCCTCCAGATCTGGAACTCTTACTTGGCAGGATTTGATATCATCAAACTTTCCATAATTAATTTTTTTTAATTTTAGTTTTTTGGAGATGGGAGAGCCTCAACTGTTGCCCAGGCTGGAATACAGTGACGTGATCATAGCTCACTGCAGCCTCAACTTCTTGGGCTCAAGCAATCCTCCCGCTTCCGCCTCCCGTGTAGCTGGAATCACAGGTGCCCGTCACTGCACCTGGTGCCATAATTATTTTCCCTGTTTATGCCCCTAAAGTTAATAT
>NW_007080322.1:0-617 GCF_000164805.1 Carlito syrichta | reverse complement strand
GCCGGAATTACAGGCATGCGCTACCACGCCCGGATGATTTTTTGATTTATTGTAGAGATGCGGTCTCGCTGCCCAGGCAGGTCTCGAACCCGCGGGCTCAGGCAATCCGCTCACCCTCAGCCTCCCAAAGGCGCGGGATGACAGGCTGAGCCACCGTGCCTGGCTGCATTTATTTTTTTAAGGTGAGGACTCTTTGGTTGAAATGCTAACTTGGGGGCTGAGAATTAAAATGTGTGTTCCTAAACCCTCCAAAGCAATGTTCTGTGAAAATCTAAGCTTAAAAAATGAGTGTGATACTGAGCGGTCTATCACAGAAACAGCGAACTGAGTGTCACATGTTCTCACTCCTAAGCAGACCTTGAACAATTATCGTAATCTGTAAGAAAAAGATTGGCAGTAGCGGGAAACTTGGGGGGGCAGGGGACAGGCTGGAGGGGCAGTAGTGGGAACCTGCTGGGGGTGGGCACACCTCATCCACAAGGGGTGCCTGCACAACGAACATTTGTATAGTTAACCCCGACTTGTTAAAATAAACATCTTTAACATTAATAGCCGGGCTCGGTGGCTCAGCCTGTAATCCTGCGCCTTGGGAGGCTGAGGTGAGTGGATTGCCTGAG
>NW_007080321.1:0-843 GCF_000164805.1 Carlito syrichta | reverse complement strand
CATATGAATTTCTGTATTGTCATTTCCAGGTCTGAGAAGAATGATGTTGGTAACTTAATCGGTCTTGAGTTGAATCTACAGATTGCCTTTAGTAGGATAGACATTGTAACAATGTTGATTCTTCCTATCCATAAGCATAGAATATTTTTCCATTTGTTTGTGCCTTCTTGGATTTCTTTGAGCAGTATTTTGTAGTTCTCATTTTAGAGTTCTTTCACTTCTCTGGTTAGGAAGGTGCTGAGGTATTTCCTTTTTTTGGCTATTGTGAATGGGATTGTGCTTTTGAGTCTCTGTCTACTTGTTGTTGGTGTATAGAAATGTAACTTTCTTTTGCACATTTATTTTGTACCCTGAGACTTTGCCAAAGTCCTTTGAAAGCACAAACAGATTTTTGACAAACTCTCTTGGATTTTCAAGGCATAGGATCATGTCATTAGCAAAGAGGGATAACTTGACTTCCTCTTTTCCTATTTGGATACCCCTGATTTCCTTCTCTTGTCTAATTGCCCCAGCTATGACTTCCAACACAATGTTGAATCATAGGGGTAAGAGTGGGCAGCCTTGTCTTGTTCCAGTTTTCAGGGGAAATGTTTCCAGTTAGTGTCTACTTGACAATATGTTAGCTGAGGGCTTATAGTAGATGGCACTTACTATTTTGGGGTATGTTCCTTCTGTACCTAGGAGTTTGAGGGTTTTTATCAAGAAGGGATGCTGGATTTTTATCAAAGCATTTTCTGCATCTGATGAGGTAATCATGTGGTTCTTGTTTTTACATCTGTTGATGTATTTAATTACATTTATGGTCTTGTGAATGTTGAACCAGCCCTGCATCCTAGGGATGAA
>NW_007080320.1:0-665 GCF_000164805.1 Carlito syrichta | reverse complement strand
TCAGCGAGGCCGCCCCCTGCACGCTGCCACCCGAACGCCCCGCCCCTAGGCCCAGCACCTAGGTCCAGCCCCGCCCCTAGGTTCCAGCCTTCCGACCTCCTCGCTGACCCTTGTTCCCATGTCAGGGCTTTTGCAAATGCTGTTGCCAGGCTGGGGCCGCCCTCCTCTCCTGGAGGTGATCGCCTCCTCAGCCAGGGCCTTCCTGACGCCTCCACCCCATCGGGGGGTCTGGGCTGCGTCCCATGAGCATCCAGATCAGAAGGTGGGATTGTACGCTCTGGGGGCCTGCCTCCCCCATGCCGGGGCTGGCTGGGTTGCTCACTGCCGTGCACACAGTAGGTGCTCAAGAAATGTCACCAGGTGGTCTTGCACTGGGGTGATTCAGACTGGAGGGTGGAAGCGCTGGCCAGCAAAGTCCCGCCTCCTGTGGCCCGCCCGGGGGAATGCAGGGTGGGCTTCCTGGAGGAGGGGCTCTCAAGCTGAGCCTGGGTCAGGCGCAGGGGTCACAGGGCAGCCCCCACACCCCCCAGCCCAGGCCAGGAGCTGGGTGTCAGGCAGGGGAGGAGGCGCAGGCAGAAGCCCGCGGGGAGGCGGCGTGGGCGCAGCTCGGGGCGACTGTCCATCCGCGCTCCGGCCGCGGGGTTCGGGGCAGACCCCGCCGGCCA
>NW_007080319.1:0-651 GCF_000164805.1 Carlito syrichta | reverse complement strand
GACCCGCCTGGGCAACTTGGCGAGACCTCATCTCTACAATAAAAATCAAAAAAATTAACCGGGCGTGGTAGCGTGCGTCTGTAATTCCAGCTACTTGGAAGGCTGAGGGGGAAGGATCGCCAGAGCCCGGCAGGTCGGGGCTGCGGTGGCCGGGAGCGGCCACTGCACTCCAGTGTGGGTGACAGTGAGACTCCAACTCAAAAAAATAAAAAATAAAAGACAGAAAGAAAACAAGACAGGCCCGACCCCCTCCTGCCTGCCAGAATGTCTCACCCCGGCTTCACACCCAAGACCAGCGTGTGTCGCTTTGGAAAATGACAGAAGAGACAAGCCTCCCGTCTCAGTGACAGTTTCTTTATTCCACATAAAAACTCCCCCCGAGCTCACGGAGACGACGCCTTCACATCATGACAGTTTCTGTTCCGATAAACCGCAAAACGCGGTGCCAGAGGGACGGGTGTGGAACCGGGACTTTGGGGGCGGGTTAATGACGCATCGGTGTCCCCAGAGAGGACCCCAGTGTCCCTTTCTGACGAGGGTTCGGGGTCTGCTGCATTTTGGCCAGAATGGCGCCCCCTGGCCCCCAGATACAAACCCATCGCGAGATTCGTCGCTGGACGGCAGGGTCTCCGCCACCTGGGACCGGGGGGC
>NW_007080318.1:2219-2735 GCF_000164805.1 Carlito syrichta | reverse complement strand
GGGCTGGGCGCGAGCAGGTCCTCCGAAACCACGGCCCTCCGGGCTGGGCCTCTGGGCCAGCACCCGCGCCCTGGGTGACCAGCGGGCAGCGGCCCTCTCTGAGCCAAAGCAGACGCAGCGGTTCCTCGAAGTCACCGACGGCCGGAGGAGTCATGGCAGGAGCCTGCAGGTGTCCCCAGCCACAGACCGGGGCCCCGGCCCTCGGCAGCCCAGCACCCCTCCTGCTGCTGGGGCACAGAGCCCCGGGCTTGCCCGAGGCCGCAGCAAGCCTCCACCTGTGCCAGCACCGGCTACCTGGCCTGGATCGCGCTGCGGAAGAGGGGGCCGCTGGGGTGGGGCGGGGCGCCGCCAGCGCCCGCCTGGGCCTGTCGGCACACGAGGAGGAATGTTCCTTCCTCTGCCTGGCCCGCCCAGCGCGTGCCACCCAGTGCACCCTGGTGCGGCCGAATGCCGAACGCAAAGCCCGGGGCGGTGGTGGGGGATGCAGCAGCAGAGGCGGGGGCGCACCTTCCCCCC
>NW_007080318.1:0-697 GCF_000164805.1 Carlito syrichta | reverse complement strand
TTCCGGGCTTTTTTTTTTTTTTTTTAACTTTCAGTCTAGCTCAGAGGGCACCTCCTCCAGGAAGTCTTCCCTCCCTGCCTCCCACATGTGGGTCAGATGCCCACTCTTGGCTCATTCAGCCTTTCTGGGCTTTTGCCAGCACAGCCCTGACCTAGGATGAGGTCTGAGTCACCCCTACAGGGCAGGAAGAGACGGGCTCTCTGGGGTGGGTTTTTGCTACTCCTGCCCACTGCACGCCACAGTAACTGATGCTGGGGGCTGATCCAACCTCTCCCGGGTGGAGGGACCCTTCAACAGGGGACTCAGGGCCTGGGGGGTGTGACAGCTTCCACTCAACTCCGGGCACCTACTGGCACCTCTCTACCGCAGACTGTGCCCACCCTCTTCCACAGCACGCTCTAGCAAGGGCTGTGCGCCCCCATGTCAGAGAGGAGGGGAATGAGGGTCCGAGAGATCACCCAGTCCGGAAGGGATTGGAACCTGAGACCCCCCCCAAGAAACCCGCAACTCCTCTGCTGGAGGGAGGCCCCACGCTCCAAGATGAGCCACGCTCGGCGCTGGTGGCAGCCCAGAGGGGGCCGAGGCAGGCCCGAGGTCACACAGCAGGGAGGCCGAGTGCTGGGGGAGTGGGCTCTGGGATGGCGCCCCACGAGGGCTGTCAACGAGGGCCGCTGGGGGAGCCGCAGGCCCCTCATCG
>NW_007080317.1:0-729 GCF_000164805.1 Carlito syrichta | reverse complement strand
GCATGCACTACCACGCCCGGCTGATTTTTTGATTTATTGTAGAGATGAGATCTCGCTGCCTGTAAGCCTATAAGCCCAGCACTTTGGGAGGCCAAGGCCAGAGGATTGCCTGAGCTCAGGGGTTTGAGACCAGCCTGGTAGCTTGGTAAGACCTCATCTCTACAGGAAATCAAAAAACAAGTCGGGTGTGGTAGCGCATGCCTGTAGTTCCAGCTACTTGGAAGGCTGAGGCAACAAAGTGAGACTCCAACTCAAATAAAATTAAATTAAAAAGTGACAATAAAGAAAATCATCTTATATTGTAATTGTTATGATTGTACGATTAAAATAGCATAAGCACGTTCAAATATTATATCTGTCAAAATAATAATATTAATTATTTTGACAGATAATTAATATAACAAGTAAATTTGTATTGGGAAAAAATTCTCTGTGGGTTTTTTCTTATTGCCTTGGCTGAGTACCTAGCAGTGGGCATGGGACGTCAGGTGAGTAATGTTACAGGAAACTGCCAGACCGTTTCCCAAGTGACCTGGCCATTGTCCATTCCCACCTACATACAGTGTGAGAGAGACCCATTTGCTCTGGGTCCTCTTCAGCACTTGATATCGTTGGTCTTTTTAATTTTAGCTACTTGGTGGTGTGTGGGGTGGTAGCTCATTGAGGGTTTTTTTTTTTTTTTTTTTTGAGTTGGAGTCTCACTCTTTCGCCCAGACTGGAGTGCATTGG
>NW_007080316.1:0-805 GCF_000164805.1 Carlito syrichta | reverse complement strand
TGAAGAAAGACACGTAAGAAAGATTGCCTAAGGAGTACTGATAGCTACACAGACACAGGTCAATAAAAATCATCTTGCTCTTTTTGGTTGCAAAGAGCAGAAGGTAATGGAAACAATGGCCTGTACACTGAGCGTTTCAAATAACTACCACCGCAGTCATGACAGAGAGTGTGATACCAATAGGAGAGGCTCCCTCTGCTGCCAGGTTAAAGCCACGCCCACCTCCTCTTCCTCCCATCCCTAAACTGGCAACTTCTAATCTTTTCTCTATCTCTAACCATCTAGTTATTCCAAGAGTGTCATATAACAAAACCATATCATATGTAACTTTTTCTTTCATTTTGCTTTATTTATTTTTTTAAATGCAAATTTATTTTATTTTATTTTTTTAAAAGATATAATTTATTTACTTATTTAAATACACTCTATTAATGGAGTTTAACATTCAAAAGACACAAAAAATATACAGAGGAAAGTCTCACTCTCATTCTTCCCCATGGTTTGCTAATCCCTTGCATGGGCAACCCATGTTCCCAATTTTATTCCAAATTTAATGTATATTTATGCAAATATGTATATATGCATTCTTGCTCTCTGTTTTTACAAATAGCAGTTTCTTAAATCCACTATTCAGAACTTTATTTTTTTTAATTAAAAATATGTAGTTATGTAGTATTCTATTTTATGGAAGTTCCATATTTCCTTCTCCTTTGTCTCCTTCTATTGATGGGGAATTAGGCGACTGGAAATCTTTTTTTTTTTTTTGAGTTGGAGTCTCACTCTGTCGCCCAGACTGGAGTGCAGT
>NW_007080315.1:0-1109 GCF_000164805.1 Carlito syrichta | reverse complement strand
GGTGAAGGTGGCTTTGTCTATTGCTGCCACTGCATACAAGGTCCTATTTGCTGGGCTCCCAGTCTTTGCACAGGTCAGTGTGTGTTGTATTTTCCTGACCCTCAACTCCAGGTCACAGTGAAAACAGTGGCAACTGTCTGGGCTGGAGAGTAACATGGCATCATGGAAAGAGCATGGGCTTTAGTTAACACACAGCTCTGCCACTTTTTAGCTGTATGACTTTAGCCAAGTTACTTAGGGAGGAAAGGAGGAGGACCTAATGTTTGTTGAGGACCTACTTTATGTAGAGAGGAGCTTAAACCACCTGTAAATTCTAGGTATTGGCACTACAACATGAGTAAGACATCCGTTTCTGCCCAAAGACTACGGGAAACAGGGAGGTACACAGACAGTTACAGGGAAGATACCATGCCAGTGCTATCAGACAGATGGAACGCCTCAGCTTGGTGGAGCCAAGGAAGGCTTTCTGGTAGGTGATGCCTGAACTGAGTCCTAAAGCACAAAGTAAGTATTCACCAGGAAAGAAGACTAGAAAGGGTATTGTATTCTGGCAGTTTTACAGATCAAAAAAATTTTTTTTTAATTTTAAAAAAGGGCATTTAACTTTTAAAAAATTTTTTATGTAAAAAAAAAAAAAAGACTGGGTAGCCAGTAAAAAGACTTGGAAATGGAGTGTGAACATGGTCTGAGGAGGAGAGTAAGAAAGAAAGAAAAGACCAAATATGTAGGTAAGATGCTGCATTAAGGGATTTGGATTTTGTTTTAAGGCTAATGGGAAGAGTTACGGAAGGGTTTTAAGGAAGTGATTATCATGATCAGATTTGTTCTTAGTAAGATCACCTGTTACAGGGTGGAGGCTGGTAGAGCCAGTAAAGAAATCCATATGAGAATCCATTTATTGGTACACAGGAAGGGTAGAAGAGTTAATTAAGAGATAGTTAGCCAGGCGCGGTGGCATGCACCTGTAGTTCCAGCTACTTGGAAGGATTGCCTGAGCCCAGCAAGTTGAGGCCGGGGTGGCCATGAGCAGCATGCCACAGCACTCCAGCCTGGGTGACTGAGTGAGACTTCGACTCAAAAAAAAAAAAAAAAGAGACAGCAATGGCAAA
>NW_007080314.1:0-782 GCF_000164805.1 Carlito syrichta | reverse complement strand
CGGGGCCCACAACCAGCTCCGTGGCCCCCGGTCAGGACGAGAATCTGCTCTACCAGAACCCGCTTTGGGCATCCGGCAACCGGGCTCCCTCTGTCCCGAGCGCAGCAGCACTGTGCCCCTGCCCGTGGCAGCGGTGGGGTCCCAAATCCACACCGCAAGCACAGCCACCGGGAGGGACAGGCACCTGGCAGGAGGGGCAACTCTGACCTCCCGGCCACCCCTGCTTCCCAAAAATGCCCCTGGGAGCCACGGGGCGCCGGGCGGGCCTTCCAGCTGCCTGGAAGTCCCAGTCCCAATCTCCTCCCCTGGGCGCTGGGGCCTGCAAGTGGGATCCGGTGGAGAAGAGGGTCTTGGTGAGGTGGCAGACTGTGCCGGGCGTGGGGCGTTGGCTCCGCGGGGCGGTCCCCACGCCGTCCTCCCACGCAGCAGGCGGACTCTCATCCCATCCCTCCCCGAATTTCTGTCAGCCTCTGGGCAGCGCAGCAAGTATGGGTTCGCCCCGCTCTGTGTGAGGGGAAAGCGTCTCGAGTGGGGGTGGGGTGTCGCCTTCTCTCATCTGGAGCAGGAGTGCAGGCAGCCCACCCTCACTGATCTCCAGAAGCCCCACAGCAACCCCACAGCGCCGGCGTGGGCGAGAGAGCTCTCCTCCCCAAAGGGCTGCTTCTTGGTCAGCGTGGCAGACGCTGGTTCCCACACTGGATTCCCTGGACCGTGTCGCATGTGGCGGGTCCTCGCCATCTTGGTCTAAGCCTGGGGGACCCCCCCTGTCCCCTCGTGAAGAC
>NW_007080313.1:37963-38731 GCF_000164805.1 Carlito syrichta | reverse complement strand
GGGGGCCTGGAAGCTTCCGGAAGGGCCGCCCTGCTCACCTTCCAGAGTCGATTCCTGAGTCGCGTGGGGTCGTGGTTCCCGAATGCAGCATGTTCTGGATTCAGAGCTCGACGGACTTGAAGAAGTCCCGGGATTCGAGGCCCAGGCATGAGCTGGGTAGCACCATTTCTGCGGGCCGGGAGGGTGTGAGGCCTGGCTGGCTTCTCCGCCCTCTCCACCCCGGGGCCCGCGCGTGGTGGGAGGGCCCCTCACCTTTCATCTTGAGGGTTATGGGGTCCAGAGAGCAGCAGTGGTGTATCGACTCCGTCGGGAAAGGAACAGAGACCCCCGCCCGGCGCCAGCCGAGAATGTTCTGTGGAAGACAGGCAGGGGGTGAGAGAGGGGCGCGGCCGGGGGTTCCAGGCGGAGCCGAACCCTGTCCCTGGGAAGAGGGGCTGCTCACCGGAAGGCCGAAGGCGCCCATCTGTCCTCACCGTCACCCAGACCACGTCATGTCCTTCTCGCCACGTCTGCCAGCGCCCTGGCCTTCGGCGGCTGGTGGCACGTCCACCCCTGCTGGAGACCTGGCTGTAGGGATGAGGGAAAGTTGCTTTTGGGGCAACGGGGGCAGGTGGGGACCCGGGACGGCAGCCGGCAGACACTCACCCTCGTCTCCAGCCCGAGCGCCGAGGCACCGATCTCTGCTCCGTCGCAGCCCGCGAGGCCCGCCTTGGCCGCGGGCTCTGGAGGCCAGTGCCCCGATGGCTCGCCCGGCTGCCCCCTCGCCCC
>NW_007080313.1:27550-36999 GCF_000164805.1 Carlito syrichta | reverse complement strand
GCAGGGCCCGCCTCCACCCTGGCCGGTTCCAGCACACGTTCCTCTCACCCCGCACCCGTCCCGGAATTCTCCCAAGACACCTCCCACACCCGCCTTTGGCGTCCCCAGGCAGGGCCTGGCACCGTCCCCACGTCTCCCGCGAGTCGAGGACTTCTGCCGTACGAGGTGTTGGCTCTCCGCAGGGGACACCAGGCCGGTGGCTCACTGTCCCCGTCAGTGCCACCACAGGGGGTCCCTGGGCATGCAGCGAGAGGCAGGTCCACCCTCTGTCACCGCCGCAGCTCAGCCCTCATGTCCTCTCTAGGGGCCCCGGGAGTCCACGGTGAAACGGGGACCGTTCACAGCGTGTCGGGGGGATACCAGGACCGCCAGGTCCTCACCCCCACTGGTGAGCGCCGTGCCTGCCCACCCAATTCGCATCTAGTCGACCGTGCTTGTCCAACTCACAGAGGCTCCCACGGGACACAAGCCCCACAGCTGACTGGGTCCCCCAGGTCCCCCGCACCGTCACCCTCCCAGCGGTCTGGGACGCTGCGCTCCGCAGCTCACGGGTGCGCCCTGGTGACAGACCACGGCAGTCTCCCAGCCCTGCCTGCCCCCAGACCCCGCCGGTTCCAGAAGAGAACCAAGACTGAGAGTTTGACTCTCCCAGCCGTCCTGCTCCGTGGGTGCCCACCCCAGCCTCTCTGGAGGGGTGTTGGGCCCTGTAGCTCGTAAGGCTCACCCACCAAATCTAGGGCATTGGAGCTGCAGTGGGGGAGGGTACCAGGTGAGCGTGGCTGGACCCCCAGGGCCGTGGGACCCAGAGCTCACCAGGCGGATCCACACAGCAGGGGATCGCGGGGCGAAGGAGCTGGACGGGCCATGAAGCGTGGGCCTGCCTTCAAAAGACGGGCCGCAGCCTTCATTGTGGGCGAACCTGATCTCGCTGCGCAAAAACCCTCAGAGTTTGCCATGGGAGGACCCCCAAGTTAGGACCCAGGCCGACTTCTACATTTTGCCGAAGGTGGACCCCGGCCTCGGCCACCTTCAGACGGATGTGCGAGTCTGCACTGCCGCCTCGCGGCCACTTCTGTCTCCGCACCGCCCGGGGAGACTGGCTCGCGGGGTCGACACCCAAGACCCGAGAGGAAGACTCCAGAAATACTCATGCGTGGAGTGGCGGGGAAAGCAGCCCCCGGGGTCCTGCGGAAGGCCTTGTGGGAAGCCCTACCATGTGATGTGATCCTGTGGCTTAGCTCTAGAATTAGACTCCCAGCCACAAGCAGGGTACGTGGTACGTGGTGTACCCAGAGGTGAACGCACCTCTGTGCGCGCCTCGGTCATGTGTAAAGATCCCAGTCGCAGAGCAGGTGATTGGATCCAGGCCGTGGAACATCCCAGCCTGGATCCAACTCTGAGGGTCCACCCTTTACTGGGCCCCTAGACACGGGGGCGTCTGCTGTGTCCACTTTGGTGGCTGAGCTCGGGCCACAGAACAACCCTCTGCTCAGAACAGACAGGCAGGTTAAGACCCTCCCAGCTCTCAATTGCATCTCAAACCCGAGCGGACCGGGAAGGTAAATGCCCTGCGGCTGTGGAGGGAGGAGCTCTGAGGGTTCTCCGGGAGGCAGAATCGGCCCTTGGCCGTCCTTGAAGGATCCGTGCGCTGGGGTCAAGTGTGAGGCTTGTGCCCACGCTGCGCTCACCCCACCTGCTGGGGTGCCTTGAGTCCAGAGCCACGGCATAAAGGGACCAGGGTCATAGGGCTGTGGATACGGCCGGACCCGAAGGCCTGGCTCGCACGAGTGTCTTATCCCCGACGACCCTCGTGAACCATCGCGCCGCCTAGCCTGGGTGACCCGGGACACTCCACGGGCGGACCCCAGTCTGCTGTCCCCAGGCTGTGATGTGCGAGCCTGCACCGCCACCTCGCGGCCACCTCTCATCTACACCCGCCGGTTTTGGAGCCCGAGACCGAAAGGGGAGACTCCAGAAATCCTCATGCACTAGGTTTGGCAGCCCAGGCCCTGGTGCCTGCCAGTGACTCTGTGGGAAGAGTCTCCCTCTGTAACCGAGACCTCCACCATCCAAGTGACAGCGACTCCCGCAAACCCCCAGGTAGCACCTGTTGACTCCTCTCATTTCAACAGTGCACCCTGGGGTGACCGATGGGGCCGCCTGGTATGACTCGCATGAGCGTCGACCCTCGAGGACCACCCTCGAGGACCACCGTGGCGACTGGCCTGGGTGACCCGGGACGCTGCCGTGGGCGAACCCCAGCCCGGAAGGCTCCGGGCTGCGATGTGCGAGCCTGCACCGCCGCCTCGCGGCCACTGCTATGTCCACACCCACAGCTGACTCCCCCTGCCTTGGGAGTGAGACAGGCTGGCTGATGTCGATGCTCAAGACCGAAGGGGAAGATTCCAGAAGTGCTCGTGCACTAGGCTTGACAGGCTCCTGGGATGCCAGTTCCTGATGGATTCCTGGTGGGTGGTCTCCCTCTGCTGCAGGCTTGAGTTCTCCGGGGTCCCAGTCACGACCATGCCAGGATACACGATCCCTCATTTCCGAAGTCTCTGCCTGCACGTCTCAGCTTCGGTCTCTGGCTAGCGTGACACGGGCCCTGTGGAGAGGTCCTGGGATCTAATCCCCGCAGCATCCAGGTTCCAGGACAGAGCCAAGGGCGCCTGTGGCAATGCCCCTGCAGGCACGCACAAACACACTCAGTGCACACCGGCCAGGCAGGGGATCTCAGATGCAGTGCAGGGAAGTGGATCCAGGCCACAGAGCACCTCGGTTTCGGCAGCCCCCAACCTTTGCTGAGCCCCTAGGCATTGGGGCATCTGCGACACCCACTTTGGTGCTTGAGCTTGGACCACAGAATGACTCTCCACCCCAGAGCAGGACACTCCCAGCTCTTTACACCTCAAACACCCGAATTAGCATCTCAAACCTGAGCTAATCCTGAAGGTGAATGCCCTGCAGCTGTGGAGGGCGGGGCTCTGAGTGTTCTCCGGAAGGCAGAGTCAGTCAAGGTTTGGGGACGCTCCACACTCAACCTGCCTGGTAGGCATGACTTGAGTCCTGTGCCATGGCACGAAGGGAACTATGGGCCTGTGGGTGTGGCCAGACCTGAAGGCCTGATGTAGCTTTCAGAAGCGCCCGAACCCCAGTGACCCTCGTGAACCACCGCGGCGCCTGACATGGTGACCCGGTACGCTGCCATGGGCGAACCCTGGCCTGTACCCCAGGCTTTGATGTGCGAGCCTGCACTGCCACCTCGCGGCCACCTCTCGTCGACACCCGCCGTGGATTCCGCGCTGCCCGGGAGTGAGACCCCGTTGGTTTCGGAGCCCGAGCCTGAAGCGGGAGACTCCAGAAATCCTAATGCCCTAGTGCCTGCCAGTGACCCCGTGGGAAGGGTCTCCCTCTGCAGCCGAGACCCCCACCACCCGTGGGATGGGGACCCCTCAAACCTCCCAGGTGGCTCCTCTTGACTCCCCCAATTTCAGCACTGCATTCTGGGGGACAGGGTGGCCTGGGGTAGCTCGCATAAGCATTCTATCCCTGACGACTCTCGTGAACTGCCATGGCGACTGGCCTGGGTGACCCGGGACGCTGCCGTGGGCGAACCCCAGCCCAGAAGGCTCCGGGTTGCGATGTACGAGCCTGCACAGCCGCCTCGCGGCCACTGCTATGTCCACACCCACAGCTGATTCCCCCGCCTCGGGAGTGAGACAGGCTGGCTGATGTCGGCGCTCAAGACCGAAGGGGAAGATTCCAGAAGTGCTTGTTCACCAGGCTTGGCAGGCTCCCGGGATGCCTGTTCCTGATGGATTCCTGGTGGGTGGTCTCCCTCTGCTGTGGGCTCGAGTCCTCCGGGGTCCCAGTCATGACCATGCCAGGATACAGGATCCCTCATTTCCGAAGTCTCTGCCTGCACGTCTCAGCTTCAGTCTCTGGCTAGGGTGACACGGGGCCGTGGCCCTGTGGAGAGGTCCTGGAATCTAATCCCCGCAGCATCCAGTTTCCAGGACAGAGCCAAGGGCGCCTGTGGCAATGCCCCTGCAGGCACGCACAAACACACTCAGTGCACGCCGGCCAGGCAGGGGATCCCAGGTGCAGTGCAGGGAAGTGGACCCACACCACAGAGCACCTCAATTTTGGTAGTTTCCAGCCTGTGCTGAGCCCCCCGAGCGTTGGGGCGTCTGCGGCATCCACTTTGGTAGTTGAGCTCTGGCCACAGAATGACTCTCCGCCCCAGAGCAGGACACTCCCAGCTCTTTACACCTCAAACACCCGAATTAACATCTCAAACCTGAGCTGACCCTGACAGTGAATACCCTGTGGCTATGAAGGGAGGCGCTCTTGAGTATTCACTGGGAGACCGAGTCGGTCAAATTCGGGGCCATCCTTGAGAGATCTGCTCGCAGGGGTACTGGGCAAAGTGTAAGGTTTGGGCACACGCTGTGCTCCTTCCTCCTTTTAGGTGTGCCTCGAGTTCTGAGCCACGACGTGAAGGGGACGTATGGCCCGACCCCAAGGCTCAGCTCACACGAGTGTCCGATCGCCTGACGACCCTCGTGAACCACCGCGGCGTCTAGCCTGGGTGACCCGGGATGCCGCCGCGGGCGAACCCCAGCCTGCTGCTCCCAGGCTGTGATGTGCGAGCCTGCACCGCCACCTCACGACCACTGCTTATTCACACCCGCTGCCGATTCCGCGCCACCCAGGAATGAGACTTTGCCAGTTTGGGTGCCCGAGACCGAAGGGGGAGTCTCTGGACATTCTCATGCGCTAGACTTGGCAGCCCAGCCCCTGGTAGGAAAGGTCTCCCTCTGTGGCTGAGACCATTATCCATGGGACACGGACCTCCTCACTGCCTCCCGGGTATCTCCTCTTGTCTCCCTGAATTTTGTTTGTTCACTCTGGGGAGACAGAAAGGGTGGCCCAGTGTGGCTCACACAAGCGTCCTGTCCCTTGACAACCCTTGTGAGCCACCACAGCACCTGGCCTGAGTGACCCGGGATGCTGCCATGGGCGAACCCCAGGGGGATAGGCTGGCTGATGTCGACACTCAAGGTCAAAGGGGAAGACTTCAGAAATACTTGTGCACTAGGCTTGGTGGGCTCCTGGGTCCCCGTTTCCACTGGAGACCCCGAGGGTAGGGTCTCCCTCTGGAGCATGGGTCCCAGTCCTCCAGGGTCCCAGTCTTGAGCACGCCCGGACACGGGATCCCTCTTGCCTCCAAGTATTGCCTGTCAGCCCCCTTTGTCCCGGGGGCTGTCTTCAGTGCTGCTTCAGTGTCTTTGTCCCGGGAGTTGTCTTCAGTGCTGCTGTTCCTGGGACTGGTCTTTCAGATGTGCGTGGGCTCCTGGGAAGCCCAGGGCTTTCCTTCACCACTCACAGGCCCCCACAGCGCTGTGATGCTGGGTCCTCCGGGTGTTGACTTGCACTCTGGACTTGGGAAGCGTTGCTTCCATTTACTGGTTTCCAGCGGTGGTTTTGGAAGAGTCTGCTGGGAGCAGGCGGGCCCTGGGGTTGTTTGTTTCTCAACGGGACGTTTGCGTCTCTATGGGGTGGGGCAGAGGAACTCTCCTTTCCTTCCCAGCTAAGCTTGATCTTGTGGTGAAGGGATTTCCCTGCAGGCTGGGTTCCCATGGGCTGGTTGCTGAGGTCAGGTCTGGGCGCTGCTGGCCATGGTCGTGGGGAGTGCCCGAGTGCTGCAGTTGATGCACGGGGCAACCCCAACCCGAGAGTGGCCGGGCCCTGTTCGGGTGCCCAGATCCTGCAGGGCTCGACGCACTGGCCAGACGCACGCGTTGGAGGTGGACTGTCTGGGCTCTGTCTTCAGGTGCCCTTGCCAAGCACGCTGCTGCTTGGTGCCGTGGCGTCTCTGCCCTGGGCTGGGTTGAGCTTGGCCTACGCATCTCCACAGCCGTCCCCAGAGCCACCACACCGCCACAGGCAAGACGGGGAGCCCACTGGCTTGGAGCTGAGGTGGGCGTGGTTTCTCCCGCGGGGAGCAGAGGCGCCCAGGAGGCTGTCACAGGCTGCTGGAGCCAAGGAGGAGTGACCGGCGGCAGCTCCACCTTTCCCTCACCCTGGGCGAAGCCTCCTGGGTCTACTTCCTGACACCTGTGCCCCAGGATGGTCCAGAACCAAAGGTCAGTTGACGAGGAATGACAGGAGCCCTGGCAGCATCCCTGTGTGTGTATCTGGGGATGGGACCAGGGAGGTCAGCTGGATAGGTGTGCACACGGGGACTGTCATCCCCAGAGGGCTGTGGTCAGTTCCAATGCAGGACACACAGGAAGTGCCTCTGGCCATGGGAGCTGGGGGGGAATGCCCACAGGTAAGCCTTGAGGTGGTCTCCCACTACTCCTGCGGGTTTCAAGTGGTGGGGAAGGACCCACGCCAGCCATCGAAGGAGCCCTGGAGGGTCCCGTGACAGTCATCGAATCTGCCCTGGGAGGAGGCACGGCACGCAGATGGCGTTTTTGAAGATGATGCCAATGGGGCACGGTGGTGGTGGGAGCAGGGGTGTAGCCAGACCCTGATGAGCTGGCCGTGGCTTCCTGGACCCCACATGGAGTAGTAGGGAGCGTGCCATGGTGGCTATGGGCGGCCTTGCTGGGTCAGGAATATGCACAGCAATGTCACCTGGACAGGGATGTGGGACAGTGATGTCACCTAGACAGGGAGGCAGGCACAGTGATGTCACCTGGACAGGGACAGGGGACAGTGATGTCACCCGGACGGGGACACAGGCACAGTGATGTCACCTGGACAGGGATGCAGACAGTGATGTCACGTGGATGGGGACACAGGCACAGTTATGTCACCTAGAGGGGGAGGCGGGCGCAGTGATGTCACTTGGACAGGGACAGGGGACAGTGATGTCACCTGGACGGGGACACAGGCACAGTGATGACACCTGGACGGAGACACAGGCACAGTGATGTCACCTGGACAGGGACGCAGACACAGTGATGTCACCTGGATGGGGACGCAGGCACAGTGATGTCACCTGGACGGGGACAGGGGCCAGTGATGTCACCTGGACGGGGACACGGCACAGTGATGTCACCTGGACGGGGACACAGGCACAGTGATGTCACCTGGACGGGGACAGGGGCCAGTGATGTCACCTGGACGGGGACACGGCACAGTGATGTCACCTGGACGGGGACGCAGACATAGTGGTGTTACCTGGGTGGCGACATGGGACCGTGATGTCACCTGGATGGGGATGTGGACACAGTGTCACCTGGACAGAGGAGCCTTGTCATCCCTTTCCCCTGTGCTGGGATGTCACAGAAGGTAGGTCGGGCAGCCAGGGAAGGCTTTGGCCCTTGCCTGAGGCTGCCATGTTGAGTAGCATGAGCTAGGTTGGTTAGGACAACAGGAATCTACCTCTCACTGATCTCAAGGAGGAGAGGCTGACATCAGGGGCCAGTTAGGGCAGCCCCTTCCTCGAGCTCTGAGGGAGACGGTTCCAGGCCACCCTGGTCCCCGTGGCCTCTGGTGCTGGCTGATGTTACTGGCGGGCCTTGGCTTGTGGACACCTGTTTCCAAATAAGATCACATCTAGGTGCTGGGGTCAGGACTTCCACCCACCACAGACACCCAGAGGAAGTTGTTCTTGGGGCGACCAGATGGGGTGAGGCTGGCCCTGGCCCTGGGAGCCAGGGACGCCCGCCCTCATGACTTCTGCGAGAGAAACGCAAACTGGGGTCCTGTCCACGCCCCTCTCAGCGGATTCTTGGCCGTGACAGCTGCGCCTCTGTCTCCCCTGTGCCCACCATGTGAGAGCCCATGCGTGGGCATGCCCATGGGGTCACCCGGAGAGAAGTCCCTGAAATAAGGCCATTCAGGTGGACCCTGACCCCTTAGGGCTGTGGTCCTAGGGGGACAGGAGGTGAGGACACAGACACACATGGAGGGACAGTCACATGAGGACCCACGCCAAGGAGGGAGACCTCAGGAGAGCCAGCGCTGTGGCACCTTGACCCTTGGTCTTCCAGCCTCCAGGACTGAGAGCAAATCAGCCTCCCTTCTTGAGCCTCCCGGTCTGTGGCCTTCGTTACAATGGCCTGGGTGGACCCATGCAGCCAGGATTAGTGGGAGGCAGGAAGCAGCAGCCCTCTCTATCCCTGCGTCACCCGCTGGCCCCTTGCCCGCCCGCCCCTCCGAGTCCTGGTCCAGGTGCGTGTGCAGCCCCGGGGAGGTGTGCGCTCCTCCCGATGTCCCCTGCGTCCTCAGGCTCGAGGTGTGCCCAGCTTCCTGGGCTGCCGTCTCGCATCGTCACCGATGGGATGGCCTTGATGGCAGGACTGCTTCCCTCACTATTCCGGAGACAAGTCCAAGTTCCAGGTGTGAGTGGGTCCGTGCTCCCCCGGAGGCTCCGGGGAGCACCCTTCCTGCTCCTGCCTGCTTCTGGGGCTCCAGGCGTGGCGTGCGGCCACCACTCCCATCTCTGCCTCTGTCTCCACTTGGCTTTCTAACCTGTGTGTGTCTGTGTCTCTGCGTCCAAAGGTCCCTCTTATTCTATGATGAGGACACCAGTCAAGGGATTTAGGGCTCCCCCAATTCAGCAGGCCTTCATCCTTACTTGACTGCTTCTGCAAAAACCCTTGGTCCAGGTAAGGCCCCGTTCACAGGTTCGGGGCAGACATGAATCCAGGGGACATCGGTCCAAGTGGCATGAGGCCACAGCCTGTCCACTCGGACTCGCGGGTGTCCCCGTGCCCTGACGCCCTCCCACCTCCCTCGCCCCCTCCCGCCTCCTTCCCATCTTCCTTCCTGACTGCCTTCTCTGTTGACCTCAGGCCCAACCTCAGAGCCAGGGTGGCCTCCCGCAGACGGTCTGCAGCCCCATAGGCGACGGCCCGATCCCTTCGACACAGCCCTGTCCTCTGGCCATCGCGAGGGAAGCTCGGAGCCCGGGGAGGCCGGCCCCCACTCCCCTCTGAGTCAGGAGGGACCCTGTGACCAGGTGGGGCTTTAAGCCCCAGGCTGCGGGTCTCACTCATAGTAGGTGCTCAAGAAGTACTTGTGGAATGAATGACGAGGGAATGAATGAATGCACAGGCTGGCTGATGCTTTGAGAGGGCAGGAGCGAGGCCTGGTCTTCCGAGGCACAGAAGAGGCCTTCCCGGTCCACGTTCAGCAGGGAGCAGGGGCCTCCTTCCAGCCACGTCGATTGTTCCTGGCCCCTTGTAGAATCATCTGGAAGTTAATCCGTTCGAAAACAAATATTTCAGACATCTCGGCAACACAGGCCCTCCAAGGGGAGCCCCAGCAGAGGGGCCCAGGGCCTGGAGACGCTCCCACACCCCCAGATGTGCAAGCCCCCACACTTCCCCGGCGAGGCCCGTGGGGGACACGGGCCTCGGCCAGGAAAGTGTCGGGGCCGCCGGCCACCTGCCTGGGCCCCCGCTCCTGGCCCTGGCCGTGCCCCTTGG